>NW_027183645.1:0-140911 GCF_041296385.1 Aphelocoma coerulescens | reverse complement strand
CAAGCTGGGCTTCAGCACAGGGAATGGTTTCTCCAGGAGGCAAACGTTGAGGAATCACGAAAGCCCCCACACACCCTTCCTCCTCTCTCCCTTAGCTTCAGCTATCTGAGCTGGAGTCATACGGTATGGAACATCCCCTTGGCTAATTGGGGTCAGCTGGCCTGCTTGTGTTCCCTGCCAGGATCTTCTAAATGCTGCTGCTCCCTTTAGCTCTTGGACACCTACTGACACAGAGCTGGGAAAAAACATCCCCTGGCCACCAGCTTACAAGGTGAGTTACGCCAAAGTAAGAGCTCTGTGGGAAATCTCTATCCATGCCCATCCTTTTAATCCATCTGTGCACATAGGGGCTGCCCATAGATGTGTCTGGTATCTGAAGAAGGAGTGCACAAGCACCGTGACTGACACTTTCCCTCTCCATGTGCGTTCCACAGCTATGGGTACAGACGTGATGGAAAGCCTGGTACAGCCAGAGCCTTCTGTCCCTGCAGAAGGGAGCGCGGCGGGTGGGGGCGGTTGGTGGGCAGCGAGTCCCGGACAGCGGGCGAGATCCGGCTCCACAGGTGCCAGGCCCCGCTAAGGCTTAATGCCGGCTCCTCTGCAACAGCAAAGACCTTCAGCCGTGTCACTGCCCAGAGGGGCGGTGCTGGCCCGGCCGCACAGCTCGTTTTCCCCACAGGTTGCAGGAGATGAGAACACAACGCTTGCAAACACCGACTGTGAGCCACAGCTCTGGGTGCTCAGCGTTAAGCTCAGCTCTGGGAGCGCTGCACCAAGCTTCAGGGGATGCACTGGGAGCCCGGCTGGGCTCTGCCCTGGGGCCATCCTCCAGGGACAGCTGCAAACAGGGAGCATTTGGTTGCCACAAAGAGCCAAGCCATGGCTGCAGGGAAGCTGCTCCGGCTGCGGCCTGCACTGTTGTGTGCTGTGCTCTGGGGCTGCTGCTCCCCACAGAGGGGACTGCACTGGGGTGCCAGAGGAGACAGAGAAGCTCCAGCTTAAGCCTAACTGGGCTGGGTGGCTGGGCTGGGAAGAGTGGCGAGGGTCAAGGGCATTCACAGAGCTCATCCTGCTCTGTGAAGAACGAGGAAAAGGAAGTGGGAAGCCAGCAGTGAGCAGAGCTGAGGCCTGGAGAGCAGCTCTGAATGACCCCCAAATCTCACCAGACCTCTGAGACATTGCTGTTCTTCAGCCAGTGACAACATGAGTCCCTAAACCTGGGGCTCACTCTTCCTCGTGGCCAGGGGCATCAAGGAAGGCTACAGTGCAATGGGGACTGCGGTGAGCTGGGAACTCACTGGGGGAAAGAGGGAGCACTTGTGGAGCAAAAGGCAGGTGGGGGAGAGAACTGCTCAGAGAAGAGCTGAGCTTCAGCTTGAGCAAGCTGAAAAATGGCATTGGGGGTCATCCCAGACTGATTTCATTTCAGAAGTTACTGAACAAGTTTGTTATTGGGGGGGTGTCATATTTTCCCCCGGAGGTGCACACTCTGCAAACTTGAGCTGCACTGCCGAGCTACTCAAGCACGTCTCTGCTGCAGGTCACGGCGTTTCTTCTTTGGCTTCTCGTGGCCCCGGGGCTGAGCCGCAGCAGAGCCTTGGTGGAGCCCAGAGCAGCCTCAGCATCCACAGAGCCCGGCTGCAAGGAGAGAAAGCAGAAAGCACCCGTCAGCTGAAGGCTCCCGTCCCCCTTGTCCCAGCCGCCCGCGGTGCCCAGGCCGTGCTGGCCGCGCTCAGGGCGCTGCCCAAAGCTGACCAGCATTGCTGCCTCTGGCAGGAGAGCAGGAGGGCAGGACACGTGCCCAGCCTGCAGCCGGCCATGGCACAGCCACCTCCTCAGCAGCTGCCCAGAGCAGGATGCTGCTGCGCTTGCTGCCGTCTCCCAAAAGCCCTTATCCCAGCCATGCTGCGTGTGCTCAGGGATGTGCCTAAACTTTGCCATCAATTCTTTCCTTTGGAGGAGAGCAGGAGAGCAGGACATTGCCACCTGCTCAGCAGCTGCCAGTGCGGGATGCTCCTGAGCCCGCTGTTGTCTCCCAGCACTGCTATTCCCCCCGTGCTGCAGAGACGAGGATCCACCTGGAGAGAGCCGTCGTGGGAGCGAGAGCCGGCCCCAGGTGCTGTGCCAGCCCCTCCTGAAAGGGTGCTCCCCGCAGACCATCTGGTGCAGCACGATGCCCAGGGACCAGACGGTCGCTGCCTCGCCGTGGTACCAGCCTAACAGGGTCCATTCCGGGGGGCTGTAGGACGGTGTTCCTATGGAATAGAGGTGGAGTTCTTCAGGGGGACGCTGCCTGCTCCCAGAGCCTCGCCCCAGCATCCCTGGGCATGCGGGGGCCGCAGCAGCGGCACGCGGCGTGACCCGCTGCCCTCTTGCCAGCACCTGGGACTTGCGTACAAACTGGGGGTTGGAAAAGAAGCCGCTGGTGTCGCAAGAGGGCAGCGGAAGCCCTGGCAAGGCCCGAGCATTCCATGCAAAGGAAAAACCCACTTGGTGCTGGGGAAAAACCACGCTTTCATCCTCCCTGCCTGCACTGCCCCAGAAACCATTCTTAAGCCAAGGCAAGCACGGGCAGCAGAGCAGTCCGAGCCCTGTCTCGCCTGCACACCAAACGGGCTGGAGCACAGGTTCTGGGCCCCCCTCTCTGCTACTCCCACCCACGGGTGTTTCTGTGACGCTGGCTGCCCCAGCCCCAGCGCCAGTCCTGGGCAGAGTGGCTGGCGAAGGCTGCCAGCAAGGCTGGAAAATAGCCCTTCAGCCAGCGCCGCTCAAAAGCAGCTCAGCTGAAGACTCCGGCTGCCATGACTGGCAGCAAAAGGGAGAATCCCCCCTGCCACAGCTGGCTTTGGGCTGTGAGATGTTGGGCCGTGAGATGTTGGGCTGTGAGATGCCGCTACCAGGAGCCTCCCCCTGCGTGGGCTCACCTGCAAAGCTGGTGTAGGCTGCGGCTTGCAGGTAGGTGCCACAGCCAAAGTCGATGAGTTTGGCCTGCCCGGTTGCCAGGTCAACCAGGATGTTCTCCGGTTTGATGTCCCGGTGCAGGACCCCGCAGCTGGTGCAGTGCCGCACGGCCTCCAGCACCTGGCGGAACAGGTGCCGCGCCACCTCCTCGCACAGGAAGCCCCGTGCCCAAATGAAGTGAAGGAGGTCCTGAGACCGCTCCGGGCGCTCCAGCACCATCACCACGTTGTTGGGGAGCTCCAGCCACTCGTGGAGCTGGACGATGCCAGGGAAGCCAGCGGACACCTTGTCCAGCAGCACGATCTCCAGTGGTGCTCGGGTGCCGTCGGGCTGTGGGAGGAGCACGGTGCTGTCAGCGGAGCTGATGCCGTGCCGGGGCTCGGGAAGCCCTCAGCCAGCCGGGGACGCTCTGCGCGCTCCGCTGGCCCCACGGCCGCTCTCCCTCGAAGTGTTCTGGCGGCTTCCACCCTGCCGGGCCTCGGCTCATCCCCGCCCGTCGCGCCCCGGCTTCTCCCGCTGCCCCTCGCTCACTCACCAGCTCGCCCCAATGGCCGATGCGGTTCCGCGGCACCCGTTTGATGGCCACCTGCAAGGCAAGGGGAGCAGCGGGCTGAGCTCGCCGCCCGCCGTGCCCAGCCCCATGCTCCTTCTCCTCCTCCTTTGCCCCCCGCCTCCTGCGCCCGCCGCCGGCCCCGCCACTCACCGGGGCGCCGTCCGAGAGCCGCGTGGCCGCGAAGACGCTGCCGAAGCCGCCGCGCCCCAGCAGCGAACCCAGCCGGTAGCGCTCCTTCAGGCCCTGCTGCGCCTTCCGTGCCCGCGAGACGCGGCCGTCAGCGCTCGGCCCGGGGCCAGGAACGGCCCCCGAGCGCCGCTCAACCGCCCCGGGCCGGCCATCCCCACATGGGGGCTCTTTTGGAGGGGCCACCGGCGGCTCGGGGCCGGCGGCCGCGCTCAAGAGCGGCGGAGCTCGGAGCGGGGAAGACGCTGCGGAGGCGGCGGGAGCGGCCGCGCCGCCTGTGTCCCCGGCGGGCCCCGGGAGGAGCCGAGGCCGGGACCGGGGCCGGGGCCGGGGCCGGGGTAGGGGTCGGGCCAGCCGGAGCCAGGGGCTGGCGATGCTGCCCAGGAGCCAGGCACTGATGCCCGCCCAGCAGCGCCACAGCCAGGACGGCGAGAGCCGGGCGGAGGCGGGACCGCGGCGGGACGCCCGGGGGCGGGGAGGGGGCAGCCCCGCCCGGGGCCGGGGGCGGGCCGGGGGCATGGCCCGGCCGGGCCTGGGGAGAGGGAGGCCGCGGGAGGGGGGGTTGGGGAACGAAAGGGAGAGCGGGAGAGGGTGCGAGACACTGGGAGAGGGAGAGGAGGAGCAGGAGAAGGGACGCAGAGGGTTCGTGGACTCGCTGCTTTTGTGCTGCTGCCGCTGCTGCCGCTGCTGCCGCTGCTGCCGCTGCTGCCGCTGAAGCGCTGGGAGCGTTTGTCCGCGTGTCCGTGTGTCCGGTGCCCGTGTGTCCGTTCCCCCCCGCGCGCCCCACGGCCGAGCCCCGCGCGCCCCGGGGCAGCACGGGCCGCTCCGCTCCGGGGCCGAGGCGGAGTCCCGGAGCATCTCTTCCTCCCGCAGCCACACCAAACCCGCTCGGCCATTGGGAGCAGTTTTGCACACGTTTCCCTTTGAAGGGCTCCTCTCTACCCCCATTTCCAAGGAGTCTCCCTGGGGTTTTGGCACCTGCAGCGACAGGGCAGCGATTGGGCTTCAAAGTGCAAGAAAGACATGGAGGGGCTGGAGCACGTCCAGAGATGGGAATGGAGCTGGGGAAGGCTCTGGAGGACTTCTGAGGGGCAGCTGAGGGATCTGAGGGGGCTGAGCCTGGAGGAAAGGAGGCTCAGGGGGGACCTGGCTCTCTCCAAGTCCCTGACAGGAGGGGGCAGCCAGGAGGGGTGGGGCTCTGCTGCCAAGGGAAAGCACGAGAGGAAATGGGCTCGGGGGAACTCTTGGGGTGGATGGTGGGGAAATTCTCATCCTCCGTGTCTCGACAAAGGGGGAGGGGGGCAGGGGTGGGGCACGACCTAGGGACACGGGGGTGGTGACGCTGGGCTGGGGACACGGGAAAGGGCACGGGAAGCCAAAGCCCCGCTGAGCGCTGGCGCTGGGCTGGCACGGGGTGAGCCGGCAGCAGGGCCCCGCAGCCCTGAGGGACTCGCCCTGACGGCTGGGGAGTATTGATCCCGGTCTCTAAAAAATGAGACTCAGTAAAATATCATTAAAAGGTGCCTCCTTCTCCTTCTCCTCCTCCCCCATCCTTTCTCCTGCTCCCCCTGGGCCCAGCGCCCACCCTTGGCCCCCCGTTTTCCCAGCGCGGTCGCATCCCGCGGGAGGAGCCGGGATGGAGCCGGGATGGAGCCGGGAGAGGTCGGGCTGGGGCAGGGCTGGGCTCTGGGCCCGGCCTGGGCGCCCCCCACGCGCCCCCTCCTCAAATTCCCCTGGCGGGGGGCGCTGGGAGCGAGGGGGGGCGCAGGCGGGGTCCGGGTGGGGAGCGCTGAGCGCTGCGGGTCTGCCTGGCAACTGGTGAGTCACCAGCGCCGCGCGCTCTGATTGGCTGAAGGTTGTTCAACGCCTTCTCTGATTATCTGATACTCGCGGGGGATTTTGGTTGGTCGTTGGGGGCTGTGGGGCGGCTTAGGGGGGGGGTCTCTGCGCCTTTGGGGTTCGCTGGGTGCCGATTTGGGGTTCAGGTGCCTCCCAAGGGCCCCCCGGGGGGGGGGGGGGTGTGACACAGGGGTGACACACGGGGGTCCCCATTCTCGATCCATCCTGGGGCCGGTTCTGCCCCCTCCACTCTCGGTCCCCCCGCGGGATCCCCCAAAGTCCCTTCCCACTGTTTCCCAATAAACGGGACCGGGGCGAACTGGGAAGCCTTCCTGGAAACACTGGGAGCAGCCGGGCAGGGGCAGAGTGACAGCGGGGCTGGGGGGGACACACGACCCCCAAAATCAGCGCGGGGATGGAGCGGGGGGTCCCGGCCGGGCCCGAGGCCACGGGGAGGGGCTGCGGCCACCGGTGGCTCAGGAGCTCTGTGGGCAGAGCAAAGGGGGTGACACCGGGCTGGGGGGCCCCGGGGGACCTCAGAGCTCCGGGGGAGGGGGGACACGACCCCCGGGCCCCTCCCGTCACCTGCTTGCGCAGGTAGAAGCCGAGCCCCAGCGCCAGGAAGACAAAGCCCAACACGAAGCCCCCGATCCCCGTCAGCATCTTGGGGGGTGGAGGGGCAGCTTTGGGGGGGGGGGTGGACGGCAGAAGGATCCGGAAAACGGCGGCGGCTGACGGGAAGGGACCGGAATGGACTGGGACAGAATGGGATGGACTGGGACAGAATGGGATGGACTAGGACAGAATGGGACAGGAGGATACACTGGCACCAGGATCAGGACTGGACAGGGCCAGATTTGGAGCACCAGGGATTATACTGGGATATATTGGGACCACACTGAGGGTTACTGGGAACATACTGAGGCCCAATGGGTGCTGCTGGGATATACTGGGAGTGATTTGCATCATACTGGGAATGACTGGGATTGTACTGGGAGTGACTGGAACCACAGTGGTGGTGAAAGGGCACAATTGGAAAGATGCAGGGGGCAATTGGGATCATCCTGGGAGCAGCTGGTCCATACTGGGGTCATAGTGGGATCATAGTGGGAGTGACAGGGTCATGTTGCAGTGACTGGCATAGTGCTGGGAGTATCTGGGAGTGACTGGGATCATACTGGGGGTGACAGGGATCAAACCAGACTCATACTGGGAAGTTACCTGGAATCATCCTGGGGGTGACTGGACTCATACTGGGATCATGCTTTGAGCAACTGGGTCCATGATGGGGCAAAAGGCATCATAGAGGGACTGAATGGGAGTGGCTGGGTTCATACTGGAAGTGACTGGGGCTGTACCTTACTCCTACTGGGAGGGACTGAGAGTGAAAGGAACCATACAGGACATGACTGGGAACAACTGGGACCATGTTGGGGGCAAGTGGGATCTTCTTGGGAATGACTGGGAACATAAAAGCTTGAGTGGAGTTTTTATCCCGTGGCATTCCTGGGGAGCAGCGGCAGCTCCGTGCCCCCAGCCCGGGGGGTGGGAGCAGGGGAACCGGTGGCAGCATCTTCGGGGCACAGCCGAGGGCTGGGGGGCTCCTCCCCCAATTCATTTTCTCTGCCCAATTCAAATCATCCCCTCCCATTCAAATCCCCTCCGTTCACATTTTCTCCCCACCATTAAAGTTTCCTTGCCCCAGTTCAACTTTTCTCCCCAATTAAGCCCTGAGGCCCCACCCCATCCCCGGCTCCTCCCAGCAGGATCCGGCCGGGACTTTCTGGAAACAGCAGCGGAAAGAGTTCAAAAATTCCTCATTACTTCCATCGATTTCCTTGGTTTCCGGGGCATTTTCCTGCGGCTGCTCCGGGCCAAGGCTGAGGGGTCCCCTCGGGCTCCAGCCCCTTTCCAGACCCTTTTTCCAGCTCCTTTCCTCAGCTGACCCAAAGCTGCGGATTTTGGGGAGCGGGAAGAGTCGCTCTGCTCGGGGGTCCCCGCAGTGCCCCAGGGAGGCCCCGAGGCCGCAGCGTGGTTCCCTCCGGCCCCTTGGAGTGTTTGGAATCTCCAACTCTCAGCAATCGCTGTCCGTGGCATTCAATTCCCCCTGCAGGGTTTTCCCCCAGACCGGCTTTCTTTCCAGAGGGTTTTGTGGTTTCGCTTTGAGCTGGGGCCTGAGGGCACCGGAGCGGCCGCGGGTGCCGGGGCAGGAAGGGCTGAGGGACAGCAGTGCCCCACAAACCTCCGGGAGGGGGACAAGGGCTGGAGGGGGCAAAGAGAGAATAAACACAAGATTTTAGAAAAAGAAAAAAATCCAGTAAAATATAGATGATATCTAAAATATAATAAAAAGAACTGAATAAAGAAAGTAACAGCAGAGCTTCTTCTCCTGGGACTTTGGGTTCCTTGTCCAAGCTCCGAGCTGGGTGTGAGCCAGAAACCAGTGCCTGGGAGAGCCATTGCTGCTTGAAGGGCTTCCTATGGCCAGAACTAAAGTGTCGAGTATCAAGGAACAGCTTGAGGTTACAGAAGCGCCAGCGCTCCCGTTGGATTCCCTCGTTTGAAGCTGAAAGCGGAGCTCCATCTGTGACTCTGCTTTGTAAGGATTGAATGTAAAACTCCAGAGCAATCCCCGTTTCCCTCCCTCCTCTGGCCAGCGGCGCACGGAGAAGGGATGGGAGTTTCGGTGAGTCCGTGCTTCCCCCGGAGGGACAGGAATCCTTGCCGTGTCCAGCGGGGGTCCCTCCCCAGCCGTGCGGTCACTCCCCGGCCCGGCCCTGAGGCGCGGGGCAGTCGCGGGGCAGCCGCGCTCCGGCCCCGTCAGCAGCAGCGCCGCTTCGTGCCGGGCAGGAGCGGCAGAAGGAGCCGGGCGGCGGCGGGGGCTGAATCCCGGCAGGAGGAGGAGGAAGAGGAAGAAGAAGAAGGGGCCAGGTCGGCCTGCGGTGTCCGATGGCCAGGGAGCAGCGGGGAGGCCTCGGGGAGCGGCGGCGGGCGGGGCTCTGTTGGAGCCGCCCCGAGGGGTTTGTGCCACGCCGGGTCCCTGAAGGAGTCGCTCCGCGGCACGGGCGGGCTGGGAACATAAGGAAATGAAGAGAAGAGAAGAGAAGAGAAGAGAAGAGAAGAGAAGAGAAGAGAAGAGAAGAGAAGAGAAGAGAAGAGAAGAGAAGAGAAGAGAAGAGAAGAGAAGAGAAGAGAAGAGAAGAGAAGAGCCGCACCGAGACGCGTCTCCCCCGCCCGCGTCTGAAGGAGCTGCACCGAGGGACGGGCGGAGGTTGAGTAGATTAAAATACAGAGAACAGAGTAAAAGAGAATAAAAAACTGCACCGGGATGTCCGCGGCGCCCGGTGTCACTGACGAGCCGCACGGCGGGACGGGCGCTGTCGGGTGTGGCCAGAAGGGCAGTGCCGAGGAGGGTGAGAGGTGAGAATAGAAAAAAACAGTAGGGAGAATAGAATAAAATGCAATAAAAGACCCACACCAGGGAATCTCCGCAGCCCCGTGTCACTGAAGAGTTGCACCGAGAGAGCGGCGAGAGGTGACGGTGGTGAAAAGTGGAGTATTGCTGATGTAGGGAAGCTGAGAATTATCCTGGAGCTAGAAATGGACCAATCGTCATCCTGATGATTAAGCTATGAAAGAAAAAGCTGGGACTCAGCAGAACTGGACCAGGCATGAGCTGTCAGCCTGAACAGGTCACCAGGAGGACAGAATGATGAAGATGAAGATGAAGATGAAGATGAAGATGAAGAAGTAGCTGGAAGACCCTTGGTTTCAGCCCTTGGTTTCAGCAGGACTGGCAATAAAAGGCTGTAAAACCTTCAGAACCCTGGAAGATTCCCTTCCTTGCCACACTGGGCCTAAGCTGGACAGCGCCTTCGAAGCCGTGCGCTCTGGACGGGCTGTCCTGTTCATGGCTTTGCGCTGCTTCCCAGCGGCCCAAGGCTCTCCCCCCTCACAGAGGGGCCCTGCCCCGCCCCACGCGCCCCGTGGCCGCTCCCGCTCCGCCCGCCCTGCGGAGATGTTGCCCCCCCACCCGCCCCCCGTGCCCTGGCATCCCCCAGCGCCAGCCGCCCCTCAGGGAGGGGCAGGAGGAGGGAGCAGGCCCCGCTTGTTCCCCTTTCCTGGCGGTCACGTGGCATCCAAGAGCCAAGGAGGGCTGAAATGGCACGTCCCCCAAACGCTTCCCTCTCTGGTCCTTTTGGGGCACTAACGCGCTCTGCTCAAGGGAGTCCGAGGGCCTACGCTCGGCTTTCCCTGCTAAGGCCTCATTCTTCCTTCTGTAAGCTCTATAACTGGCTGGTTGACGTTAGCTCTCTAGGAGATGGGGAAAACGAGACGCTTTCAAATTGGGAGAATTACCCTGGTAAATTACTGCAGTTTTTCAGCAACAGAATTTCAAGGTGCAGCTGGGCCTTTCAGCCATTGCATCGATTTTCAAATGGCACCCGCAGCATCCGACGTGTGAAGAGCCCAGTGTGAAGCTCCTCAAAGACACTGCAGCAGTTGTCCCCCAGCAGACAGGACGTGTCTGTGCTGAGTCACCAGAAAAGAGAGCTAAGCCCGGAGTCATTCGTGCATGGGCAAGCAGAGTTGGTTTCCAGAAGAGTTGCATGCACTCGTTTCCCTCTCCCACTCAGTACTTGCTCTCCTCTTTCAAGCTGGCTCCTGCCTTTAACTGGAGCTTTTGACAGAGAAGGGAATGACTGCATCTCATTTTCTTTGGGATGTGGCTATCCAAATGTCTGCAAGGAATCTTACAGGGAGCATGGAGCCTGGGCAAACATCTGTGAGGCTGCAGCTTTTGACTGCTTGAAACGGGCCTTCTTTGGGCTCGGCACCTGCAGGCCACCGCAGAGCGGTAGCCGCAGGCTGCTGCCAGAGCTGCAACACAACAAAACTGTGGCAGCCCGAGAATCAGCGCGCAGCTCTTCTGCATGTTGTCCGACGTTAAGGTGCCAAAGAAAGAGCAAGCAGGAAGAGAGGAGCTTTGTGTCAGGAGACAAGCCAACACCTCCCTGCCAGAAAGGGAGGTCAGGCTCCAAAGTGAGTCCGAGCAAAGGTCAGCATGCACCTACGTGCTCAAGAGGCAACTGCGCACTGCAGTACTCCTGGAAACTGATTTCCTTGGCTTCTTTTGTCCCCTAAATGTCATCAAAGCAGTTAGGGCTTTCAGAAGCAACAAAGATGCCAGCAGGAACAAGCACACTTGCTTTTAGTCAAAGCCTTGGGGAGGAAAAGCCACGTTTGCTTGGATTTCTTGGGGGCCTGCTGGATCGGTGCATTTTCGGAGTTACCCCGGGATGCCTTGAGCACTGGCTTATGGACGGTAAGGATTTTTTCTCCTGCTTTATGACTGAGGAGATCTTCCCAGGCTTTTCTTTTGCGTCAGCTGTACAGAAGATTTCGGTTGCCGGGCGTAACTACGCCAACAGAGCCAGAGCGGCTGCTATTGTGACGTCAAGGGAGCCGGGCCGCATCACAGTGCTGTCAGCGCGACGTTGTCCCGGCGCGCGCGAGGCCTCCTTGTCCAGAGCAGCTCTTTGGCTCGCTCGCTGCAGGAGGACCCTCGTGACTGAGGCGTTCTCAGCAGACGGCCTGCACCCCGAGAGGAGTCTTGGTTTTTCCCCCGGGTGGCATTCAGTGTGCAAACCCGCACAGCACTGCTAGAATGATCGGGCAAGTCTGTGCCGCGGTTTGCACGGTTTTTTCTGTGGCGTATTCCGGCTACTTCCTGACCCACCTGACTCGTAAGTAAAGGTTTATCCTGGGGGTAGCCATCACACGGCTTTTGCTTCACTTTGCTCTTGATGCTCGTTTGTAGTGATGAAGCAGATTTGGGAGCAAAAGTGCCATTAAGGTGCCGCTCCTTTGCTAAAGCTCCTGCCAACAGCATCAGCTAAAAAGGGGGTGTCTGCACTCGCTGGCGGCTGGAGAGTATTTGCAACGTAACCTGCAGGGGTTGCGTTCCCTCCACGGGAGAGCGCGTGGCATTGGACACTGTCATTTCCTCAGCTTGCTGCTTCAGCCGAGACAACTGCAAATTGCAGGCTGGCAGGGAGCCTCACAAGTACTTCTAAAACTTGCCCAGGAGTGAGGGAAAGCACTTTCTTGCTCCAAATCCTGCCATTAGAGGCCTTGGCTCTCTGCTATGACCCTTGACAGTGTGCCAAGAGAGCAATTCCTTTGGCAATGAAGTGCAAGCTCCTAACCGCTTAGGCTTTGCTCCTGAACCCAGGAGCTGTTCCTGGGCTGCTTTAGAAGAGAACCGCCACAGCTATGGGGCCCTTTGTGGAAGCTTTCCTGGGGGATCATTTGCAGCAAATGGATGGGAATTAGTGCATGCAATTTATTTAAAAAACAAACAAACAAACAAAAACCAAATTAAAAACAACCCAACAACAACAACAACAACAAAAAACCAGAAAAGAAAGGTTGCAGAAAAGAGAAGAGGAAAAAGCTGCTTGAGCTGTTGGGCAGAACAGAAGCTCTGACTTAAAGGCCACTTGGCATTTCTGTGATCGTGTTTCTGTTTCTTCAGCGACAAAAGTAGAGAGAGCCTAGTATAGTGTCCTTGTTGTTCTCTTGCTTGCAGTGGGAAAATCTTGTGTTGCTCCTGGAGGGATGTTGGGAAAGGAAAATGCTCTCTGTTGGGACTGACTTGTCCTGTGGGACTCCCCAGCACAGGCACTTTTCTAACGGCATCTGGTTCCTTTTGCCTTGCTCTCTGCAGGTCACCTCACACGCGGATGGAGACAAGCCCGTCCTTTGGTGAGTGGCAAAGGAACCTCTGACCTTGCTGGCATGTAAGAATTGTGCGGCAAGCTGTGAGCTTGGCCTGTTGTGGTAGAGTGTAGAGTGCCAGCCTGGGAGGCGGAAAGAAAGGCCAAGTCGGTGTTGGCATCAGCAGCAGCAAAGGGAGCACTGGCTCTTTCCTAATTTTCCATTGAAGAGCCTTTCAAGAGATGAAAGGCAAGTGTGGCAGGCCAAAGGTGTCTTGCTGATTCTAGCCAGGGTGGAGGATCAAATGCACAGCAAGACGGAGCACCACCTAATTTGCCCACCTTAAGAGGGTGAATTTCACGACTCAGAATCCCACTTTGATCAAAGTTTCTGATTTCCCCTTAGTCTGGGTGAAAAGAAAGCAGCTTACGGAGCTGACAAGAAAGCAGCTCCTAAAGGACTGGCTGCTCCCTGTCCCTCTCACTGCTGTCTGTCTGCAGGGCTCACCAGCAGGGTCAGCAGCTCCTCTGGCTCCCTCTCTTGCTGAGGAAGATGCGGAAGAGGAGCCAAATGACAAGAAGCCTCCAGCTGGTGTCCATCCACGGCCTGAACGTGCAGAGCCAGTAAGTGGCGCCTGTGGTTGGCACTGCCTTTGGTGGAGGGCCGAGCTTCAAGTTTCTGACGAGCCAGCCCTTGCCGCTCGTGCCTGAAGATGCTGGGGGCTGTGTGCCTGCCATGACGTAGTGCTGCTTCAGCCAGGCCAGGCACCCCTGGCAAATGGCTTCTGAACTTTCCCATTTGAGCGCCATTTTGCTGGGACGCTGAGAGGGCCTGAGAATGTCTTTGGGATCAGACGAGAGGCAGCATTGTGCCTTTCAATTGTTGCCAGCGTAGAAGTGAGCCCCTCGGTGCACGGTGTCCGTGCAGGCTCCCCGTGGTCAGTGGACAGAGACGGTCCAAAGACTCAGTTGAGAGCCTTGCAGGATACTTAGGAGACACTGGCCCCTGGGAGGGACCAATTAGCTTCAGGCACAACATAGAGCAGACTGGCCTTCTGGTCAGACGCTACCATGCCCACTCGAGGGTGACTTCATTGCCCAGGGGAACACAGCAGGAGGAAAGCAACAAGGCTCTGGGGCCCTGCTCCCACCTCTTGCTGGATCTTTGCAAGCTCGTCAATACCTTGTTGCAGTGGTCTTGCAGAAAATCGATAAAATGTAGCATGAACCTGGCCATGTGCTGCTGTATCACAGCAGCCTTTGGGCTTTGCCCGTTGCCTTTGAGAAGGGGACATGCAAAACCCCCCCAGCCAAAGAGGCCTGGCGGTGGCTGACAGCCTTCCTTTTGCCGTGTGCTCTGCAGGGCATCTGTGCCAGCCGCCTTTCTGACGGGCAATCCTTTCTTGTCCCAGCTCTCTCTTGACGCGCGCTCTGCCGTCCAACGTGCCGCTTCACCGGCGCGCTCTGCAGCAGCCAGCACTCCCCCACGTGCCAGCACTTCGTTCAGCAGCCCAGCCCAGCAGCCGGAGATGAGAGAGGAGCAGAGCCTGAAGAGACTGAGTACGTCTGGTGTATTTCTGGTCTGCCAGAGCGGTGTGTTTTCTGCGGGTCTCTGAAGTTCCTCCTCGCTTTAGTGTCACAGAGGCATTTAGGCCTCCCTCCAAGAACCTGTTGCTGTGCTTTGAGGCAGCAAGAGAGCGCTCGGCGTGTTCCCGCTGCCTCTGAGGGCAGCTGGCACTGGCTTGACTTTTCCTGGGCTGCCCTCTGTGCCAAAGACAAAAGCAGAGATTGTTTCTGTTGAGCAGAAGGCTGGCACCTAGCGGGTGACTGGGCCCCAGGGAGCTCTCGGGCCCCAGCTCTTCTCTGGCTGCCCTTTTTACGACTGTTCTCGCTCCTCCTCTCACTGCTGCACACTGTTCTCCTAAGTGGCCCTGCCGGTGACGGCAGGTGCCACTGCAGAGGCCGCGGAGGCCCTTCCTTAACTCGGAGGGCCCAGTTCCTAAAGGCCCTTCGTTCTGGCTTATCACATGAGCTGCTGTGCTTGAGAGCCGTGAAGTCCTTCTTGGAAAGGCCAACTGCTGAAAGGCAGAGAAGATGGCCCTCCCGCTCGCTGTTCTCAGCGGCTGGAAGCCAAGTGACTGCAATGGGCACAGAGCTCCCGACAGTGGGGCTGCATCTTGGATCGTCTGGGGAGCGGCATCTCCCTTTGAAAGTGAGCACCTTGCACTGCTTTTGTCTTTCAGGGAGCATTGTGAGTCTGGGCGAGCCGAGGAGGAAATACTCGGCGTTTGAAGAACTCGGACGAGGGTAAGTCTGACGCCTGCTCCTTACGCAAAACCACGGGCCCGGTCATTTGGCCGGTGCAGCGTCAAGCGTGAAGTCAGGCAAGCTGCGAACACGGTCAGACTCCGGCTTTACCTTCCTGCCACCTCTCAGGACTGCTCAGTCAGAGCAGTCAGAAGGCATCATCAAAGACAACCTGGTGCTGGCAAGGTCTGCCTTGCTTGCAGCAAGGAGCAGGGCCTGGAAGATGTCCCGCCCCTGCCGGCCTACCAGAGCACCTTGTCACCCGAGAGCTGGCAGATAACACTTCTCAAAGGCAGAGTTTTCCAAGTTCTTCTTCTCCAGTTTTTCCAAAGGGTCCCCCTTAGGCTGGGAACGGAAGCAATCGGGCGTGTGCCTTGGAGATTTGTAGCAGCCCTTGGTGTTCACACTGGGCCTCAGTTTTCTCCTGGACACCCTGCGTGGCAGAGGGCTGCTGGGCTCTTGTGCTATTGGCGGGGGAGGCGCTGCAGCCAGGCGTTTTCCAAATGCTCCAGGCAGCCTGGGGAGATCTCCCGCCTAGGCTGGCTTTCACCGCCAGGGACTAAAGGGCTTTTTCTGCTGCCGTTTTCTTTCTAGGGGTTTTGGAGCTGTTTATAAAGCCCTCGACGCCAGCACAGGACAACAGGTAAAGTGTCAATGCCCCCAGCAGATTTTGCAGCTCTGGAGCGCTTTCGCCGCGGCTGCGAGCCTTGGCTGGAGCTTTGGGTGGCCGCTCCATCTCTGCGGCAGAGGCTGCTCCTCTGAAGCACAGCCTAGGCTCAGCAGCCTGCAGACGGCATTTGGGACGGGCTTCGGTCCTTCTCCTAAGCTCTGCCCTTTGGCACAGCTGGGCTGCGTCATTGCACAAGCACTCGCTGCGTGTTCCTGGGGATCTCGTGCGACGAGCGGCTTCTCAAGTCAACGGTCTCTCAATGTCCTTTTAGGTGGCCATCAAGAAAATGGCTCTTCAAGAGGAGATGTCCGAGGAGCTGGCTGTCAATGAAATCGTGGCCATGAGGGACAGTAGGAACCCCAATATTGTGTCCTACTTAGACAGGTGGGGCTATTCTCATGTCAGTGTTCCTTTAGGATACTGCAAGCCCAAAGTGGCAAACCCCTTTGGTCACTGGCAGAAAATGGAGCTGTTTAGGATTTCTCTCCTCCAGTGCGTGGGAGGAGGTTGCACTTGGTCTGCAAGAATCTCCTCTGGCAAATGCAGCTTGGAGAGCACTTCCAGAAAGCTGGGTCAGCCCCTCGGGTGACTGGGCTGTGCCCAGGTCCTCTCTCTCCATGCCGGGCTTTTCTTCTTTCAGCTACCTGGTCGATGGAGAGCTCTGGCTGGCGATGGAGTTCATGGACGGCGGCACGTTGTATGATGTAGTCGGGGCAGTGTACCTCGAGGAAGGACAGATAGGCGCTGTCTGTCGGGAGGTGAGGGATGCCGCTTGTGCTTCCCCTGGCCTGTTGGCCCTTGTCAACTGGTGGTTAAGAACAGCAGAGATTTCTTGCTCACGGCCTTGCTTTGCTGTTGCTGTCACGACACGCAGAAGAAAGAACATCTGAAGCCAACTGCCTGCCAGTGTCCCCGCACTTCCTAGGCTCCGTTCTCGCACTCTTACGTGCTGCCGTTGTGCTGGGGCGCTCGCGCTCGCTGGCTCGCTGGCTCGCTCGCTGTGTCGCACTTGTTTCCTCTTGCCAGCTTTGCCTCTCAACGTTTGCCTGGAGCCTGTCTGTGTGTCCTGCATTCCTTGCCGCTCCAAGCCTGAACGCTGGTGGCAGAATTTCAAGCTAAGGGCAAAGGAGATGTCCTCAGCTTCAAAGGATAGCATTGCAGCCCAGATGGCGTTGGATTCTGGAACAGGTCTAACGTGCTGCTTCCTCCTCTGCTGCCACAAGGCTACCAAGAAAATCTTTGCCATGCCGCCCCCCAGCCAAAGGGCACGCGCTACGTACCGAAGGGAGGAGGGGCTTTTGGAAGCTCAGATGTGCCTTTGCTTGGAAAGATAGAACACGCGTAAGAGTGTTGAAGCAGCAAGCTCTTCCTCTTGACAGCACTAGGATGCTGCGCCCTGGCTCCCAATTCCCTGAGAAAGCTGTCACTCTCATCCAGCCCGTTCCTTTCTTGCGGGATGAAATCAGGTCCTGAACCTTCACCCTTCCCTTTCTCCTCTCTCTCTCAGTGCCTGCAAGGACTGCATTTCCTTCATTCCCGCCGAGTCATCCACAGAGACGTCAAAAGCTGCAACATTCTTGTGAGCACGGACGGATCTGTCAAACTGGGTGGGTATCCTTGGTCCGGCGCAGCGTTCCCGGGATGCGCTCTGGGGCTGCTCTGGGGTAACTGCCAGTTCTCCAGAAGCACTGCTTGGCCAGTGCGCCAAACCTGAGGGCGTTTTTGAAGAGGCCAATGCCTTGTTTCCCTGGCTACAGCCCCGCGGAAGCAGAGCACTGCTGCTTTTCCAGCTAGATTCACCGTGGCCTTGTCAGGCTTTGAGCGGGCAATTCTTTGGCTGGGTTTGCCAGTTGTAGCTGGCTTTGACAGGGTTTGTTTTTCTCCGCAGCTGACTTTGGCCTCTGTGCTCAGCTCACCCCTGAGCACGACAAGTGCAGCTCCAGCGTCGGCACTCCCAGCTGGATGGCGCCAGAAGTCGTGAGAGGAGAAGCCTACGGCCCCAAAGTGGACATCTGGTCACTGGGGATCGTGGGGCTGGAAATGGTGGAAGGGGAAGCTCCTTACCAGAGGGAACCCCGTCTCAGGGTAAGGTGCAGCTTCAAAGTGTGGCTCTGTGCAGAGAGAGCTGTTGTGGCTAGGAAAGGAGCAGGTAGAGTGTCCGCTTCCCTTTTTGGTAGGTTTTTGAACTGATAGAAAGGAACGGGGCCCCAAAACTGCAAAACCCCAGGCACCACTCGGCTCTCCTGCGCGACTTTCTCCGCTGCTGCCTGCAGACAGACGAGGACAGGCGCTGGTCTGCCCAGGAACTCCTGAAGGTAAGAAAAAGCAAAGCGGCAAAAAGCCCTGCGAGCTGTGGACACCTGCATGAAGGGCCGAAGAGGACTGTGGGCCACGTGGGCCTGGGCGAGACAGGTCCGGGAGCGGAAGGCGGAGGGGCAGATGGTGCCCTCGGTCCTCTTTGCGCGTCTTCCTGGTAGCAGAGGAGCCCTGCTTGAGCCTGTTGGACGTGATCTTGGGAAGTCATGGTTCCTTTTGGTTGTGTTTTTCCTTTGGGCAGCATCCATTTGTGACCTCAGGCGATCCTGCCTCCAGCCTGGCTGCTCTGATCATCTCAGCCAAGCAAGTGCAGGAAGATTGGAGAGGAGACGCTTGCGCCTGAGGAGGCCTTGGTGCCCCGCCAGCCCAGAGGAGTGAAGAGGGGATGTACCGTATTTAAGAGAAGATTCGGCCATCCCCTGAGTTTTATAATTTAGCTGTTCCATAGTTAGGAAGTTTATGGTTTTGAGATTTTCTTAGCTTAGCTGGTTTTCGTTAGGACTCCAGTCCCCAGAAAGTTTCATTAAAGGAGCATTGTTTAGCTAAGAGTAGAGTATTGCTGATGTAGGGAAGCTGAGAACTATCCTGGAGCTAGAAATGGACCAATCGTCATCCTGATGATTAAGCTATGAAAGAAAAAGCTGGGACTCAGCAGAACTGGACCAGGCATGAGCTGTCAGCCTGAACAGGTCACCAGGAGGACAGAATGATGAAGATGAAGATGAAGATGAAGATGAAGATGAAGATGAAGATGAAGAAGTAGCTGGAAGACCCTTGGTTTCAGCCCTTGGTTTCAGCAGGACTGGCAATAAAAGGCTGTAAAACCTTCAGAACCCTGGAAGATTCCCTTCCTTGCCACACTGGGCCTAAGCTGGACAGCGCCTTCGAAGCCGTGCGCTCTGGACGGGCTGTCCTGTTCATGGCTTTGCGCTGCTTCCCAGCGGCCCAAGGCTCTCCCCCCTCACAGAGGGGCCCTGCCCCGCCCCACGCGCCCCGTGGCCGCTCCCGCTCCGCCCGCCCTGCGGAGATGTTGCCCCCCCACCCGCCCCCCGTGCCCTGGCATCCCCCAGCGCCAGCCGCCCCTCAGGGAGGGGCAGGAGGAGGGAGCAGGCCCCGCTTGTTCCCCTTTCCTGGCGGTCACGTGGCATCCAAGAGCCAAGGAGGGCTGAAATGGCACGTCCCCCAAACGCTTCCCTCTCTGGTCCTTTTGGGGCACTAACGCGCTCTGCTCAAGGGAGTCCGAGGGCCTACGCTCGGCTTTCCCTGCTAAGGCCTCATTCTTCCTTCTGTAAGCTCTACAACTGGCTGGTTGACGTTAGCTCTCTAGGAGATGGGGAAAACGAGACGCTTTCAAATTGGGGGAATTACCCTGGTAAATTACTGCAGTTTTTCAGCAACAGAATTTCAAGGTGCAGCTGGGCCTTTCAGCCATTGCATCGATTTTCAAATGGCACCCGCAGCATCCGACGTGTGAAGAGCCCAGTGTGAAGCTCCTCAAAGACACTGCAGCAGTTGTCCCCCAGCAGACAGGACGTGTCTGTGCTGAGTCACCAGAAAAGAGAGCTAAGCCCGGAGTCATTCGTGCATGGGCAAGCAGAGTTGGTTTCCAGAAGAGTTGCATGCACTCGTTTCCCTCTCCCACTCAGTACTTGCTCTCCTCTTTCAAGCTGGCTCCTGCCTTTAACTGGAGCTTTTGACAGAGAAGGGAATGACTGCATCTCATTTTCTTTGGGATGTGGCTATCCAAATGTCTGCAAGGAATCTTACAGGGAGCATGGAGCCTGGGCAAACATCTGTGAGGCTGCAGCTTTTGACTGCTTGAAACGGGCCTTCTTTGGGCTCGGCACCTGCAGGCCACCGCAGAGCGGTAGCCGCAGGCTGCTGCCAGAGCTGCAACACAACAAAACTGTGGCAGCCCGAGAATCAGCGCGCAGCTCTTCTGCATGTTGTCCGACGTTAAGGTGCCAAAGAAAGAGCAAGCAGGAAGAGAGGAGCTTTGTGTCAGGAGACAAGCCAACACCTCCCTGCCAGAAAGGGAGGTCAGGCTCCAAAGTGAGTCCGAGCAAAGGTCAGCATGCACCTACGTGCTCAAGAAGCAACTGCGCACTGCAGTACTCCTGGAAACTGATTTCCTTGGCTTCTTTTGTCCCCTAAATGTCATCAAAGCAGTTAGGGCTTTCAGAAGCAACAAAGATGCCAGCAGGAACAAGCACACTTGCTTTTAGTCAAAGCCTTGGGGAGGAAAAGCCACGTTTGCTTGGATTTCTTGGGGGCCTGCTGGATCGGTGCATTTTCGGAGTTACCCCGGGATGCCTTGAGCACTGGCTTATGGACGGTAAGGATTTTTTCTCCTGCTTTATGACTGAGGAGATCTTCCCAGGCTTTTCTTTTGCGTCAGCTGTACAGAAGATTTCGGTTGCCGGGCGTAACTACGCCAACAGAGCCAGAGCGGCTGCTATTGTGACATCAAGGGAGCCGGGCCGCATCACAGTGCTGTCAGCGCGACGTTGTCCCGGCGCGCGCGAGGCCTCCTTGTCCAGAGCAGCTCTTTGGCTCGCTCGCTGCAGGAGGACCCTCGTGACTGAGGCGTTCTCAGCAGACGGCCTGCACCCCGAGAGGAGTCTTGGTTTTTCCCCTGGGTGGCATTCAGTGTGCAAACCCGCACAGCACTGCTAGAATGATCGGGCAAGTCTGTGCCGCGGTTTGCACGGTTTTTTCTGTGGCGTATTCCGGCTACTTCCTGACCCACCTGACTCGTAAGTAAAGGTTTATCCTGGGGGTAGCCATCACACGGCTTTTGCTTCACTTTGCTCTTGATGCTCGTTTGTAGTGATGAAGCAGATTTGGGAGCAAAAGTGCCATTAAGGTGCCGCTCCTTTGCTAAAGCTCCTGCCAACAGCATCAGCTAAAAAGGGGGTGTCTGCACTCGCTGGCGGCTGGAGAGTATTTGCAACGTAACCTGCAGGGGTTGCGTTCCCTCCACGGGAGAGCGCGTGGCATTGGACACTGTCATTTCCTCAGCTTGCTGCTTCAGCCGAGACAACCTGCAAATTGCAGGCTGGCAGGGAGCCTCACAAGTACTTCTAAAACTTGCCCAGGAGTGAGGGAAAGCACTTTCTTGCTCCAAATCCTGCCATTAGAGGCCTTGGCTCTCTGCTGTGACCCTTGACGGTGTGCCAAGAGAGCAATTCCCTTGGCAATGAAGTGCAAGCTCCTAACCGCTTAGGCTTTGCTCCTGAACCCAGGAGCTGTTCCTGGGCTGCTTTAGAAGAGAACCGCCACAGCTATGGGGCCCTTTGTGGAAGCTTTCCTGGGGGATCATTTGCAGCAAATGGATGGGAATTAGTGCATGCAATTTATTAAAACAAACAAACAAACAAAAAAATAGTGGTGGGAAAGCCTACTCCTATTAAGGAGCCTTTAGAAATATTTTTTTGCTTTTGGACCAGCCAAAAGCCAGCCTAGCACTGTAAGTCCTTTTTCTCTACCTGAGCTCTAGTGCTGTTTCAGCCAGAAGATCTAAAATCCCTGCGCTCCTGGGGCATACCATCTATCGAGCCATAGGATCCCAAATTTTTATATTTTGCTAATTTTTGTAATTTTTCAATTTTTCCATTTTTAATAAATTATTTTAATTTTTAACTAAGAGTTGTCTCATTTCTCACACACAGCGTGGTCCCAGTGGCTCCCAGTCACACCCAGTATGGTTGCTTTCACTCTCAGTAAGAGTCCAATGTGGCTCCAGTCACTTCCAGTATGAACCCAGTCACTCCCTGTATGATAGCATTTGCCCCCACTGTGGTCCCAGTTGCTCCCAGTGTCTTGGTTTGAAAGACAGGTGTCTGCCAAGGAAGGCAGGAGTCTCTCCTGAAATGGAAGGAAAAAAAATTGCAACCCCCTTCCCTCTGAATTATTATAATTTTGAAATTAAGGAGCTTTATAGGCAAAGATATGAGGAACAGGAATAACAGTTCTTTACTAATATATATCTATATGTGTATAACCAGTCAAACAAACAGCAATAGCTATGGCAGTAACAGCAAACAATCACAAACCCAGTCCCAGCCTTCTTGGCTGTCAGGCCGTTTCCCCTTGGGTGCAGTTCTGCTCTCAGCCAGCAGTGGCGCTGGCGGCTCCTGGTGAGCAGGGCAGGTGCGATGGTTCCCCCACGGCTGCAGGGGGCGCTCCGGAGCGAGCTCGGGGAGCACACGGCACTGACGGCCTGGGATCCCGGGAAGGGATGGAACAAAGATTTCAAAAACCCCCTGGGCAGCCGATCCCGATGTCCAGCCGGACCCTCGGGAACAGCAGGCTGGAATGGCAGGCTGGAACGGCAGGCTGGAACAGCAGGGATGAGCACAAATCCTGCATGGCAGACAAGATGTATCAAAGTTCCGGAGCTGCGGTGGGAACCCCCGGAGGTCTCGGCAGGCAGGGAGAGCCGGGCTACAGAGCAGCGAAGGCTTGAAGCAATGGCAGCGGCAGGGCGGCCGCAGCCTGGCTCCCAGCGGGGCAGGGAAGGCGGGCTTGGGAATCCCGGGGTCTCTCCGGTAGAAGGAAAGCAGCCGAAGAAGCAGCCTCTCTCTCCGTCATCCAAAACGCCAGGGACTGACTGCCCACACAGCCAGGTGAAAAAAAGAGTAGCAAGATGCACCCCACCCCTATGGCCAGGTTTTCTGTTTTTCTTAAGCACCCAGTAATTTGTCCCCGTGGCAACATGGATGGGGAAAATTCCTTTAACAGAAGAAAACCCCAGGAGAACTCCCAAAACCCCAACATTCTGTTACAAGCTTCCTGCAGATTGTTCCATCTCTGCTCTCCATATGGAAAGATACAAAGATCCCTTTTGGTTCACACAGTTAAATGTCTGATGGGTCACACGGTGATACCTGTACAGATACACATCTGGAGAGAAAGCCAAACATCCATCGAACTCTCTCAACACCCACAGAGCCTGAACCAAACTCTACAAGGCCACGCAGCTTTACACAGAAATTCATACATCGATAAAACTGTACAACGGGATGCAGGTTTACACAGAAATTGATACACAGGAAAACACAACAATCTGTGCTGTGTGAATACACTGACTTCTGTATAAAAATGGCTCCACATGGCGGGAACCGATACAGAACTGTGCGATTACCAAAGGACCCATCGACACTTCCATACCCTTGGAACTAAAGACACAGGACTGTAGAGCTCTCCAACTCTGTACATTCCTGTCTGGGGGTGAGTTTATGATGTGTATCCCCTATCGCTGCTCTCTGCCCAGAAATCAATCCTGTGCCTTTCTGTGCCTTTAAACTGAGCCCGACGGGGGAGAGAGAAAAAACCGAGCAAACTTTTCAAAGCAGTTGTTCAAGGACACAGACACACACGCCTCTGTGTTCTGCTGCAGCAGCGAGAAGAGCGGAGGGAGCGCCCTGCTTGCTTTCCAGTCCGCTTTCGGCTCCTTTTCTCCAGAGGGAGATGGAGAGTTGAAGTTTGTTTTCCTGGGACTTGGGCTTTTTCCCTTCTTCACTTCTGGACTGTTTCAACATCAGAACACACCGGGAGAATTTTCCACCGAGGCCCTGGAGGACACCAACCCAGCTCCAAGGAGGAGGAGAGAGAGCACACCTACAGAAGGACTCTGAAATCTTCCCAGGTTTCTCTCCACAGCGAGAGGTTTTAGTATTCAGCATTATTATCCTTTTCCTGTGTGTTTGTTAAATAAATAGGTTCTCTTTCACTTTCCTCAGAGGAAAATATTTTTTTCCCAGACCTGGTGGGAGAGGGCTGGTTGTAACCTGCCTTCTGTCAGAGGATATTTTCCTGCAAATTTGTCCAAAGCAGCACACTAAAATAAGTCAGTATTTATTTTGAGGGAAAATGATTTCTAATGGCATTTTGAGGGTCAACAAATACAAAGATAATAATAAGGATAAATACAAAGAAATACAGAGAAAATACAAAGAGGTGAAAGAGGACAGGAGCTCACTGGACAGGTCCTTGGCAGCGCCCGGGCAGACCCTGCATGAATTTGGCTGCCTGAATGCAGCTCTTGCCTGGGCACCAGGGGTGGCCCCCTCTGCGTGTCTCTCCCAGCACCACAGGGATGCTCCTACCCCTTCCCTGGTGCCCCAGGGTTCTGCAAGTGCCTTCTGGGGCCACCCAGACACCTCCCTGGGCCTCTGGAGGCCCCATGGCATGGTGCAGACAGGGACTGAATCAAAGTTGCCTTGGAAGATGGAGGCAGGAGAATATTGCCCACGATCTTCTTTCCAGCTGCCCCACACTCCTGCAAATCCTGCTGGGACACTCAGGCTCTCCATTCCGGGGCTCTGGAGCTCCCATGCAAACCCATCCATCACTGTGTCCCCTCTCACGTGGATATCAAGAAAATGACACAGCAATATCTAGAAAATGTGAACTTGATTGATTTGACTGCTCTAAAATTCTACAACTCGAGGGTGACTGGAAGACTATGAGGTGACAATCTTATGCCTCCAAAAAGGGTCAACAGTTTGGAACTGGAACCCTCAGGGAAACTTCAGCTTCTGGGGGAAAAGGTGCCCTTCCTCCTCTCTCCCTTTGCTTTATACATCTGAGCTGGAGTCATATGGTTGGAACATCCCCTTGGCTGATTTGGGTCCGCTGGTCTGGCTGTGTCCCCTGCCAGGATCCTGCCCACTCCCATCCCCTCTGATGGGGGAAGGAATGGCAGAGGGACAGCGCTGCTGGGCAGTAGCCAGAACACCGCTCTATTATCAGCACCCGTCCAGCTACCAATGCAAAGCACAGCCCTGGAAGGCCCATGAACTTTCCCTCAGGCAGACCCAACACACGGGACTTGAGCTGCCAGCGGCCCAGGTCACCCTCTGCCAGCCCCGCTCCTTGGACCTTGTGTCCCCACAAGCAGACACAAAGTGTTTCTGCTGCTCCTCCTCCTGCGCAAATCCACAGAGAGCTGGGATTTTTCCAAGTCTCGTGTCTCTATTGTGCCGTATTCCCAAAGAAGCAGCAGCCCCTCCTGATGAACACGGCGAGTTGCACGGATGCTTGTCAGCTCCACTGCCTGCCTAGAAATCTGGAAACTGCTTCTAAATGCTGCTCCCTTCAGCTCTTGGGCACCGACTGACACAGAGCTGGGAAAAAAATGCCCTGGCTGCTGGCTGACAAGGTGAGTTCCGCCAGAGTCAGAGCTCTGTGGGAAATCTCTATCCATGCCTCTCCTTTGAATAGACCCTGACAGGGGGTGCGCAGGAATGTGTCCTGTATGGAAAGGAAGGAGTGTGCAAGCACCGTGACTGACACTTTCCCTCTCCATGTGCGTTCCACAGCTATGGGTACACAGACGTGATGGAAAGCCTGGTACAGCCAGAGCCTTCTGTCCCTGCAGAAGGGAGCGCGGCGGGTGGGGGCGGTTGGTGGGCAGCGAGTCCCGGACAGCGGGCGAGATCCGGCTCCACAGGTGCCAGGCCCCGCTAAGGCTTAATGCCGCCTCCTCGGCAACAGGAAAGGCCTTCAGCCTCGTCCCTGCCAAGAGGGGCGGTGCTGGCCTGGCCGCACAGCTCGTTTTCCCCACAGGTTGCAGGAGATGAGATCACAACGCTTGCAAACACCGACTGCGAGCCACAGCTCTGGGTGCTCACCATGAACCTCAGCTCTGCGAGCGCTGTCTGCCCCAGGCTCCAGGGGATGCACTGGGAGCCCGGCTGGGCTCTGCCCTGGGGCCATCCTCCAGGGACAGCTGCAAACAGGGAGCATTTGGTTGCCACAAAGAGCCAAGCCATGGCTGCAGGGAGCTGCTCCGGCTGTGGCCTGCACTGTTGTGTGCTGTGCTCTGGGGCTGCTGCTCCCCACAGAGGGGACTGCACTGGGGTGCCAGAGGAGACAGAGAAGCTCCAGCTTAAGCCTAACTGGGCTGGGTGGCTGGGCTGGGAAGGGTGGCGAGGGTCAAGGGCATTCACAGAGCTCATCCTGCTTTGTGAAGAATGAGGAAAAGGAAGTGGGAAGCCAGCAGTGAGCAGAGCTGAGGCCTGGAGAGCAGCTCTGAATGACCCCCAAATCTCACCAGACCTTTGAGACATTGCTGTTCTTCAGCCAGTGACAACACGAGTCCCTAAACCTGGGGCTCATTCTTCCTCATGGCCAGGGCCATCAAGGAAGGCTACAGTGCAATGGGGACTGCGGTGAGCTGGGAACTCACTGGGGGAAAGAGGGAGCACTTGTGGAGCAAAAGGCAGGTGGGGGAGAGAACTGTTCAGAGAAGGGCTGGGCTTCAGCTTGAGCAAGCTGAAAAATGGCATTGGGGGTCATCCCAGACTGATTTCATTTCAGAAGTTACTGAACAAGTTTGTTATTGGGGGGGTGTCATATTTTCCCCCGGAGGTGCACACTCTGCAAACTTGAGCTGCACTGCCGAGCTACTCAAGCACGTCTCTGCTGCAGGTCACGGCGTTTCTTCTTTGGCTTCTCGTGGCCCCGGGGCTGAGCCGCAGCAGAGCCTTGGTGGAGCCCAGAGCAGCCTCAGCATCCACAGAGCCCGGCTGCAAGGAGAGAAAGCAGAAAGCACCCGTCAGCTGAAGGCTCCCGTCCCCCTTGTCCCAGCCGCCCGCGGTGCCCAGGCCGTGCTGGCCGCGCTCAGGGCGCTGCCCAAAGCTGCCCAGCATTGCTGCCTCTGGCAGGAGAGCAGGAGGGCAGGACACGTGCCCAGCCTGCAGCCGGCCATGGCACAGCCACCTCCTCAGCAGCTGCCCAGAGCAGGATGCCGCTGTGCTCGCTGCCGTCTCCCAAAAGCCCTTATCCCAGCCGTGCCAAGAGGACGGGCACCCACCTCACGCCTCCCGCCGCCAGAAGAAAAGCTGCTCCCAAACGGTGTCCTCAGCCCTTCTCCAAGGGCATGTCCCATCCATGCCACAGCTGCTCCCAAGCACTTTGCCATCCGGACCAGACAGCACCTAGAATGCTTCCTTTGGAAAAACAAACCATAAATCAATGAAAAGAGATTACAGACAAAAAGGGAAAACAAGGAAAAAGGTAAAAAATCTTCTCCCTGCTGGGCCTTGAGGAAGGTCCAAGCCTGCCATGCGAGGGAAAACCCCACCCACGGGCCAGGGCAGCCCACGCTTTCTGCCTTCCCCCTGCACTGCCCCCAAAAGTCATGCTGAGCCCAAAGCAAACAAGGGCACTGGAGCAGCCCAAGCCCTTCCTTGCCTGCAGAGCAAAGCAGCCCATGCACAGCTTCTGGTGTCCAACCTCTGCTCCCACCATGGGGCTTTGTTTGTGTCGGGCTGGCTGCCCCAGCCCCAGCCCCAGCGCGGGCCATGGTGGGTGCTGGGGGCTGTTGGCAGGGCCAGGAGCAGACTCCCAGTTCAAAACCAGCCCAGCCCATCCCCCCAGCCCTGCCAAAAAGCAGCTTGGCAGCCGACTGAAGAATTGGTTGCATCCGCCCCAGCAAAGGGGGAAACCTTTGCTTCCCGGCCAGGCTGTGCAATGCACAAATCTGGGAGCATCCCCCTGCATGTGGACTCATCTGCAAATTCGCTGTGGAGCCTGGCTTTGGAGAAGGTGCCACAATTGAAGTCCATCATCTTCAGCTTGCCAGGTGGAGGAAGAGCTTGTCATCCTTGATGTCACCCTCCATGTCTCCAGCAGCAGCAGCCGCACCTGCCACAGCTTCTCCAGGGGCTCCTTCTTCCCTGGGGCTGGAGCAGGCTGTCAGTGCTCTGCCCAGGGCCCCGGCTGTCGCTGAAGCAGAACAAGCAAAAGCAGCTGGCATGGGGGCCACCAGTGCTGGGAAGAGCAGCTCAGCTCCAGCAGCAGGGCTGCGCGTGCCCAGCTGAGGAGCCCTGCGCAGCGATTCAGGCAGGACAAAATCTCTGCCTTTCTTTGCTGCTTCCTGCCAAGGCGCGTGTGCAGCTGGAACTTACCGGCTCCCTGGGTCAAAGCGTGCACGTGGCTCTCTCCCTTCTCCTATGGCATGTGAATATCCTGCATCCAAGGATCACAGGACAGGTCTTCTAATGAGGGCCTTTCCGAGGAGAGCACGGTTAAACACCGTCGGATGAGATCCTGGCACTCTGCGGAGAGAAAGCAGAAAGCGCCAGTCAGTTGCAGAAGGCTCCTGTCCGCTTTGCCCCACTCTTGCCATGGCCAGGCCGTGCTGCGTGTGCTCAGGGCTGTGCCTAAACTTTGCCATCAATTCTTTCTTTTGGAGAGCAGGAGAGCAGGACATTGCCACCTGCTCAGCAGCTGCCAGTGCGGGATGCTCCTGAGCCCGCTGCTGTCTCCCAGCACTGCTATTCCCCCCGTGCTGCAGAGACGAGGATCCACCTGGAGAGAGCCGTCGTGGGAGCGAGAGCCGGCCCCAGGTGCTGTGCCAGCCCCTCCTGAAAGGGTGCTCCCCGCAGACCATCTGGTGCAGCACGATGCCCAGGGACCAGACGGTCGCTGCCTCGCCGTGGTACCAGCCTAACAGGGTCCATTCCGGGGGGCTGTAGGACGGTGTTCCTATGGAATAGAGGTGGAGTTCTTCAGGGGGACGCTGCCTGCTCCCAGAGCCTCGCCCCAGCATCCCTGGGCATGCGGGGGCCGCAGCAGCGGCACGCGGCGTGACCCGCTGCCCTCTTGCCAGCACCTGGGACTTGCGTACAAACTGGGGGTTGGAAAAGAAGCCGCTGGTGTCGCAAGAGGGCAGCGGAAGCCCTGGCAAGGCCCGAGCATTCCATGCAAAGGAAAAACCCACTTGGTGCTGGGGAAAAACCACGCTTTCATCCTCCCTGCCTGCACTGCCCCAGAAACCATTCTTAAGCCAAGGCAAGCACGGGCAGCAGAGCAGTCCGAGCCCTGTCTCGCCTGCACACCAAACGGGCTGGAGCACAGGTTCTGGGCCCCCCTCTCTGCTACTCCCACCCACGGGTGTTTCTGTGACGCTGGCTGCCCCAGCCCCAGCGCCAGTCCTGGGCAGAGTGGCTGGCGAAGGCTGCCAGCAAGGCTGGAAAATAGCCCTTCAGCCAGCGCCGCTCAAAAGCAGCTCAGCTGAAGACTCCGGCTGCCATGACTGGCAGCAAAAGGGAGAATCCCCCCTGCCACAGCTGGCTTTGGGCTGTGAGATGTTGGGCCGTGAGATGTTGGGCTGTGAGATGCCGCTACCAGGAGCCTCCCCCTGCGTGGGCTCACCTGCAAAGCTGGTGTAGGCTGCGGCTTGCAGGTAGGTGCCACAGCCAAAGTCGATGAGTTTGGCCTGCCCGGTTGCCAGGTCAACCAGGATGTTCTCCGGTTTGATGTCCCGGTGCAGGACCCCGCAGCTGGTGCAGTGCCGCACGGCCTCCAGCACCTGGCGGAACAGGTGCCGCGCCACCTCCTCGCACAGGAAGCCCCGTGCCCAAATGAAGTGAAGGAGGTCCTGAGACCGCTCCGGGCGCTCCAGCACCATCACCACGTTGTTGGGGAGCTCCAGCCACTCGTGGAGCTGGACGATGCCAGGGAAGCCAGCGGACACCTTGTCCAGCAGCACGATCTCCAGTGGTGCTCGGGTGCCGTCGGGCTGTGGGAGGAGCACGGTGCTGTCAGCGGAGCTGATGCCGTGCCGGGGCTCGGGAAGCCCTCAGCCAGCCGGGGACGCTCTGCGCGCTCCGCTGGCCCCACGGCCGCTCTCCCTCGAAGTGTTCTGGCGGCTTCCACCCTGCCGGGCCTCGGCTCATCCCCGCCCGTCGCGCCCCGGCTTCTCCCGCTGCCCCTCGCTCACTCACCAGCTCGCCCCAATGGCCGATGCGGTTCCGCGGCACCCGTTTGATGGCCACCTGCAAGGCAAGGGGAGCAGCGGGCTGAGCTCGCCGCCCGCCGTGCCCAGCCCCATGCTCCTTCTCCTCCTCCTTTGCCCCCCGCCTCCTGCGCCCGCCGCCGGCCCCGCCACTCACCGGGGCGCCGTCCGAGAGCCGCGTGGCCGCGAAGACGCTGCCGAAGCCGCCGCGCCCCAGCAGCGAACCCAGCCGGTAGCGCTCCTTCAGGCCCTGCTGCGCCTTCCGTGCCCGCGAGACGCGGCCGTCAGCGCTCGGCCCGGGGCCAGGAACGGCCCCCGAGCGCCGCTCAACCGCCCCGGGCCGGCCATCCCCACATGGGGGCTCTTTTGGAGGGGCCACCGGCGGCTCGGGGCCGGCGGCCGCGCTCAAGAGCGGCGGAGCTCGGAGCGGGGAAGACGCTGCGGAGGCGGCGGGAGCGGCCGCGCCGCCTGTGTCCCCGGCGGGCCCCGGGAGGAGCCGAGGCCGGGACCGGGGCCGGGGCCGGGGCCGGGGTAGGGGTCGGGCCAGCCGGAGCCAGGGGCTGGCGATGCTGCCCAGGAGCCAGGCACTGATGCCCGCCCAGCAGCGCCACAGCCAGGACGGCGAGAGCCGGGCGGAGGCGGGACCGCGGCGGGACGCCCGGGGGCGGGGAGGGGGCAGCCCCGCCCGGGGCCGGGGGCGGGCCGGGGGCATGGCCCGGCCGGGCCTGGGGAGAGGGAGGCCGCGGGAGGGGGGGTTGGGGAACGAAAGGGAGAGCGGGAGAGGGTGCGAGACACTGGGAGAGGGAGAGGAGGAGCAGGAGAAGGGACGCAGAGGGTTCGTGGACTCGCTGCTTTTGTGCTGCTGCCGCTGCTGCCGCTGCTGCTGCTGCTGCCGCTGCTGCCGCTGCTGCCGCTGCTGCCGCTGCTGCCGCTGAAGCGCTGGGAGCGTTTGTCCGCGTGTCCGTGTGTCCGGTGCCCGTGTGTCCGTTCCCCCCCGCGCGCCCCACGGCCGAGCCCCGCGCGCCCCGGGGCAGCACGGGCCGCTCCGCTCCGGGGCCGAGGCGGAGTCCCGGAGCATCTCTTCCTCCCGCAGCCACACCAAACCCGCTCGGCCATTGGGAGCAGTTTTGCACACGTTTCCCTTTGAAGGGCTCCTCTCTACCCCCATTTCCAAGGAGTCTCCCTGGGGTTTTGGCACCTGCAGCGACAGGGCAGCGATTGGGCTTCAAAGTGCAAGAAAGACATGGAGGGGCTGGAGCACGTCCAGAGATGGGAATGGAGCTGGGGAAGGCTCTGGAGGACTTCTGAGGGGCAGCTGAGGGATCTGAGGGGGCTGAGCCGGGAGGAAAGGAGGCTCAGGGGGGACCTGGCTCTCTCCAAGTCCCTGACAGGAGGGGGCAGCCAGGAGGGGTGGGGCTCTGCTGCCAAGGGAAAGCACGAGAGGAAATGGGCTCGGGGGAACTCTTGGGGTGGATGATGGGGAAATTCTCATCCTCCGTGTCTCGACAAAGGGGGAGGGGGGCAGGGGTGGGGCACGACCTAGGGACACGGGGGTGGTGACGCTGGGCTGGGGACACGGGAAAGGGCACGGGAAGCCAAAGCCCCGCTGAGCGCTGGCGCTGGGCTGGCACGGGGTGAGCCGGCAGCAGGGCCCCGCAGCCCTGAGGGACTCGCCTTGACGGCTGGGGAGTATTGATCCCGGTCTCTAAAAAATGAGACTCAGTAAAATATCATTAAAAGGTGCCTCCTTCTCCTTCTCCTTCTCCTCCTCTCCCATCCTTTCTCCTGCTCCCCCCGGGCCCAGCGCCCACCCTTGGCCCCCCGTTTTCCCAGCGCGGTCGCATCCCGCGGGAGGAGCCGGGATGGAGCCGGGATGGAGCCGGGAGAGGTCGGGCTGGGGCAGGGCTGGGCTCTGGGCCCGGCCTGGGCGCCCCCCACGCGCCCCCTCCTCAAATTCCCCTGGCGGGGGGCGCTGGGAGCGAGGGGGGGCGCAGGCGGGGTCCGGGTGGGGAGCGCTGAGCGCTGCGGGTCTGCCTGGCAACTGGTGAGTCACCAGCGCCGCGCGCTCTGATTGGCTGAAGGTTGTTCAACGCCTTCTCTGATTATCTGATACTCGCGGGGGATTTTGGTTGGTCGTTGGGGGCTGTGGGGCGGCTTAGGGGGGGGTCTCTGCGCCTTTGGGGTTCGCTGGGTGCCGATTTGGGGTTCAGGTGCCTCCCAAGGGCCCCCCGGGGGGGGGGTGACACAGGGGTGACACACGGGGGTCCCCATTCTCGATCCATCCTGGGGCCGGTTCTGCCCCCTCCACTCTCGGTCCCCCCGCGGGATCCCCCAAAGTCCCTTCCCACTGTTTCCCAATAAACGGGACCGGGGCGAACTGGGAAGCCTTCCTGGAAACACTGGGAGCAGCCGGGCAGGGGCAGAGTGACAGCGGGGCTGGGGGGGACACACGACCCCCAAAATCAGCGCGGGGATGGAGCGGGGGGTCCTGGCCGGGCCCGAGGCCACGGGGAGGGGCTGCGGCCACCGGCGGCTCAGGAGCTCTGTGGGCAGAGCAAAGGGGGTGACACCGGGCTGGGGGGCCCCGGGGGAGCACAGAGCTCCAGGAGAGGGGGGACGCGACCCCCGGGCCCCTCCCATCACCTGCTTGTGCAGGTAGAAGCCGAGCCCCAGCGCCAGGAAGACGAAGGCCAACACGAAGCCCCCGATCCCCGTCAGCATCTTGGGGGGTGGGGGGGCAGCCTTGGGGGGGGAGGGGAACACAGATACAGGAAACGGCGGTGGCTGTCGGGAAGGGACCGGAAAGGACTGGGACAGAATGGGATGAACTGGGAGAGAATGGGACACCAGGATACACTGGGACCAGTGAATCAGGGGGATGGGGAGCAGAAGAATTTGTTTGTCAGGAGCAATGCATCTAGCTTGGTCAGCATAGCAGAGCAGGAAGAAAAGATAGGAGACCGCTGATAAGACCAGCGGGAGTCTCAGACAGACATCCTGCCTCATCCCAAAACTAGCTCAAACCAGTGCCAAAGCTTAAACCCAGGCCAAAGGTATAAAAGAGCATGCGCAGGAGAGAAAGGTGAAAAGTTCAGACGAGGAAGACTCCCCCTGACTTCATCAAAAGACCCTCGGAAGACCCCTACCACAACCACCAAACAACACTGCACAAGCGCTACGCGGATGTAAATGACTTTTGAGTTCACAATAAAACCAAGCGAGGCTGGGCGGGGCTAGGTGATGAATATGTATAAGTTTGTTAGGAAACTTAATGAATATGGAACTTGTAACCCAGTAAATACCGAGCTGAATGCAGCTGTCGGCACGCGTGATTTTGGAGGAGCGATCCCCCGTGCGTCCCAGCGCTGGAATAAAGCATACCCACCTACTTTACTACTTATTTAGTAGTGGAGTTCTGTCCGCTTTTCATTATAACTCAAGCTATATTAGCATCTTGTTACTTTGACCCCAGTTATAATGTTAACTAGTTAATATCTGCATAGAAAGGTTATTCTTAACATGTTTACACATCATTTACAAGCAGCAGTTTTTTCCTCCTAGTTGTAGAAAGAGGAGGGAGTGAGGACATGTAGAGAAAGACAACTTGACGGCACCAAGGTCAGTGGAAAGAAAGAGGGGCAGGAGATGCTCCCAGCGTCGGAGTCGAGATTTTCTCTGCAAGCCGTGCTGAGGACTGGGATAAAACAAACTGTCTCCCTGGGATCCATGAAGTCCACGGGGGGATGCAGAGATCCACTCCCAGCCCGTGGGAAAAGGTGCTCACAGCGGAGCGGCTGGGTGCTACAAAAGCTGTAATCCAGGGGGAGACCTGAACAGGGAGAGAGGGCTCCTGCTTCCAGAGATAGAGAAAGAGGGCTCTTGCTTCCGAACTGAAGCAGCTGATCCTTAAAAGACTACACCCCATGGACTAATGACCACACCTGCAGTTTTGGGAAGACCGTTTTGCCCGTGGGAGGGACTCACGTTACAGCAGGCTGGGAGGGATTGATACTCGTGAAATTAGAAACGCGCTGGAGAAGTGCACAGAGAACTGTCTCCTGTGGGAAGGAGCCCATGGCAGAGCAGAAGAAAGAGACTCCCCTCCCTGAGGGAACTGAAGAAAGATCTCGAGTGATGAACTGGCTTGAACACTCCCAGGCCCTGTCTCCCTGCGCTGTCGGAGGGAAAGAGGGAGGGGATGGAGAGGAAAAAAGGTGTTTGAAAGGCTTATTTTCTTCCTCATTATCCTACTCCGTTAATAATAAATTTACTTTATGCCTTTAAGTTTGAGCCTGTTTTGAACTTAGAATGTTTTTCTCCCAATCCTTATCTCAACTCATGAGCCCTTCGTGATGATTTTCATGGCTACCTGATATTTGAGACAGTGTCAAACCACGACAGTGGCCCTTGTGTTCCATGTGGCCCCTCTCTGTCACAAGTGACCCTTGGTTCCATGAGATTGTCACAATGGTCCCCATGTAGCCCTGAGGCTGCGCTGTCAGCTGTCACTATGGACGCTGGATTCCACAGGAGCTGGCAATGGCCCAGTGGCACCTGCGTCCTCTGAGGCCCCGCCTTGTCAGTGGAGCCGTGTTTCCATGAGATTCCATGTTGGCACAGGGGCCTGCTGAGTTCCATGAGGCTGCGTCGTGTCCCAATGGACAATCTCGCTGCCCTCAGCTCTGTGCTGCCATTGCCAGCCCTGCCCTGACCTCTGCCCAGCCTCACCCTCTGTGCCTTGGACACACACACATGCCCTGAGCTCATCCTCCCTCTGGGTGCTTCTCCTGCCCCAGCGCTGCCCTGGGAGGGTTCATTCCTCACAGGAGCTGCTGTGTTTGTACTGGTGCATTTTATAGCTCTGCTTCTGCCTCTCTGTCACTTGTGTCTCCACAGAGCTCTGCAGGGAGAAGATTCATGGAATGACAGAGGTGGGAAGAGCCCCCTGAGCCCCCTTGGCCAGGCTGTGGCTGGGCTGGAGTTGCCTTTGTCCAGAGCAGCCCCTGGGCTGCTGTGCTTGCCACTTGTGGCTGCAGCGGGCTTGGTCCCAGCCCAAGGCTTTGGCTGTCCCTGAGCAGGGCTGGCCCCGCATGAGGCGTCTCTGCAGCCCCCCCAAACCATGGGCTGGGGGTGGGCAAGTGTTCCCAAGGGCACAGGGAGGGGACAGCTGGGCTGGACTGACCCAAGGGATCTCCCATTCCATGGGACGTCAGGGTCAGCAATGGACTGGGGGAAAGGAAGGGGGCGAGAGGGTGTCTGGATTTTCTATATTGATCCATTTGTCTTCCAAGGCAGCCACTCCATGCACTGAATTCTTGCCTCCCTGTGGTTTCTTTGCTTCTGCATTTGGCCTTTGCTCTTTACTTCCTTTCCCTAACCATTAATCTCTCTTCATGGTGACTCACAGTTTTCTCAGCTTATTTTCTCCCGGTGCCTGGCTGGGGAGGGACAGTGCCAGAGACACTTGGTTGTCACTTGATGGACAGAGAGGTTTTACCACGGTCACCTTGCCCAAGCCTTCTCTTATGGGCACACCCAGAAGCGTCAGGGCTCTGTCGGGTGCCCACCCCTGAGCTGGGCTCATGCCCTGCTCACAGCCCCAGGGCTGCTCAGGGACACGAGTCCTTCCCTGGCACGCTCACAGACAGTTCATTGCAGCACGGGCAGGGGCTCCCTGGGCTCTGCTGCCGCTGCCAGAGCCTGGCAGGGAGCTCAGCCCTGCGGGTGTCACCCTGCCCTGCCCCTGCCCGAGGTGCCCCACGGCCGCAGGGATGGGCACGGGGAGCTCTGTGCACAGGAGCTCATCCCAGCCCCGCATCCAGGGGGTTCCCAGGGGACGGCACTCTCTGGGAACTCCAGGAACAGCTGAAGGTGTTTGTGCTCCCTGGGTTTATGTCCCCCCCCCACACAGGGTGTTCAGGGCTGTGTCTTGTCTGTGCACTGCAAACACGGAGCCCTGACCCGGTCCCTGGATGTCCCTCCATGGAGGGAAGAACAACCTCTGTGAGCTGGGCAGAGAGGCCCCTGCTGGCAGCGGCGCTGGCTTTGCCAGGGCACTGCTGGGTGCCCCCACCCTGAGCACTGCCACCCTTTGCTGCTCAGGGCTGGTTTCCTCTCCAGGGTGCTGCGTTGGGCACATCCTGGAGACAAAATTGGGAAGGAGATTGAAGCTTTCAGGCCCTGCACTGGGGAGATGCCCTCGCATGATGGAAATGCTGCTGCAGAGCCCAGCTCTGTCCCAGCAGTGCCCACAGCCTGTCCCTGCCTGCAGTCCCTGGGCAGTCACACAGCAGGACTGGGACCCAGCTGACAGAGCCCTGAGGCCTGAAACCAACACAGGGGCTCTGCAGGGGAGTGTGGAAGGGAAGGAAGAGGAGTTACGGAGGAGAAGTCCTGGGGCTCCCTGGCAGTGCTCTCCTGCTGGGACTCTTTTCTCCCCCAGCTCTGCCCAGAGGCACCGACCCTGCAGCTCCAGAGAAGTCAGGGAGGAAAGATGTCAGGGAAACAAGACAACACAGGCTTCTTTCTTTTGTTCCAGCACACACATACTGTAGTGCAGCTCCCCGTTTCTACAGTCTCTGGGTCACACTGGAAAGGCAAATACCAAATTAAAAATGGAACAGACAAAGATTTTTGTGTGAACAAATTCACAGCAGCGTAACACCTGTGTCAGCAGCAACAAACACAGGACACAGAGTGGGCATTAATGAGTCACATCAGAGCAGCTCTGCAGGAGAATGAGAGTTTATTGCTGCTGAAAACCGGCCGTGATCCTTTTCCTCAGGGCATCCCTGAGCTCCTGCTTCCTCAGGCTGTAGATGAGGGGGTTCAGGGCTGGAGGCAGCACCGAGTACAGAACTGACACTGCCACATCCAGGGATGGGGAGGAGATGGAGGGGGGCTTCAGGTAGGAAAATATAACAGTGCTGAGGAACAGAGAGAGCATGGCCAGGTGAGGGAGGCACGTGGAAAAGGCTTTGTGCCGGCCCTGCTCAGAGGGGATCTTCAGCACGGCCCTGAAGATCTGCACATAGGAGAAAACAATGAACACAAACCAGCCAAATACCAAACAGACACTGACAGCGATGAGCCCAAGTTCCCTGAGGTAGGATTTGGAGCAGGAGAGCTTGAGGATGTGTGGGATTTCCCAGAAGAAGTGGCCCAGGCCATTGCCCTGGCACAGGGGCAGGGGAAATGTATTGGCCATGTGCATGAGAGTGTAGAGAAAGGCACTGGCCCAGGCAGCTGCTGCCATGTGGGCACAAGCTCTGCTGCCCAGGAGGGCCCCGTAGTGCAGGGCTTTGCAGATGGACACGTAGCGGTCGTAGCACATGATGAGGAGGAGGGAATACTCTGCTGAGATGAAGAACAGAAAGAAAAACACCTGAGCAGCACATGCTGAGTAGGAGAGGTGCCTGGTGCCCAGAGGGAATTGTGCATGGCCTTGGGGACAGTGGTGCAGATGGAGCCCAGGTCGCTGAGGGCCAGGCTGAGCAGGAAGAAGAACACGGGGCTGGGCAGGTGCTGGCCGCAGGCTCCGGCACTGATGATGAGGCCGTTGGCCAGGAGGGCAGCCAGGGAGATGCCCAGGAAGAGGCAGAAGTGCAGGAGCTGCAGCTGCCGCGTGTCTGCCAATGCCAGCAGGAGGAAGTGCCTGATGGAGCTGCTGTTGGACATTTCTGCACTCTGGACTGTTGGAAGAAGGCATTGACAAGCTGGGACAGATTCCCCTGAGTCAATCCTATGCTATTTTCTTAGGAATCCCCTCAAAACAACTTCTCCTCCTGTGACAGAACTTGGCTAAGCTTTTTGATTTCTGAGCTCAGGTTTGTGCTGCTGCCTCATCCTCAGCGTTGCTCTCAGCCTGAACACTGGGGGCCCAGAGGGAAAACAGGGCTCCCTGTGCCCCAGTGCAGTCGGACCTGCTGGTCCCCACACAGGTGCCCTTTGCTCATTTCACCTCCCTCTATTTCCTGGTGATTGTACTTAAAATGGGCTTGAAAAATAAAGTGACTTTTTGAAGGCCCCAATTTCAAAACCATTGCTCTAAACCCTTCTTCCTTTCCCTGTGCAGCTGTGGTTGCTCTGGCTCTCTGCTGCCTGCAGTTGTGCCTCCTGGCAGCTGTTTCTCTGGGTCCAAGGCTTGTCCCTGCCAGTGCTGCCAGAGCCCAGCCCAGCCCTGGGGGCTCAGCTCTGCCCTGCAGAGCCCTCCCAGCACAGGGCACTGCCCAGGGGCATCTCCCTGGCAGCAGGGCCTGAAGGGCAGCTCAGACAAAGGGAGATGCTGCAAGCCAAGGTGCTGCTGGTGCTGTCTGCAGGCAGAGGAGTGTGAGGAGGCACTTCCTGAGGGAGATCTGAGGCAGAGCTGCTGATCCCCAGGGCAGCAGTGCAGGAGTCTCAGTGACACAGACAAACCTGAGAGCCCCTTTCCCTTCCCTTGAGGAGAAAGCTGAGAGCAGCTCTGGCCATGCAGCACCACCTCCCCAGCAGGAGGAGTCTGCCCTGAGGGGGGCCGCTCCTTCCACCTCCAACTCCTCCCCACAGCCCATGGGGAGCTCCCAGGCAGGCTGAGAGCTGCCCCTGGCAGGTGGCAGATGCCCTGGCCTGGCAAAGAGCCCTCAGGGCTGCAGGAGCTGCTCTGCAGGACAGCCCTGGGCACCCCTGGCTCCTGCCCACCTTCAGAGCCTGCAGCCGGCCCTGGCAGCAGGAGCCGTCCTGCCCTGTCCCTCTGACAGTGCCCAGGGCAGCCCCGCTCTGCAGCACATCCTCCCCCAAGGCAGGAACGGCAGCAGAGCCATCCTCACAGCCATGGCAGCCGTGTCATGGGCCAGCTCTAGAGGATCCCTGCAGCCAGAGACTCACTGTGTCCCACGCTGTGAAGGTTTCTCCACGAATGAGTTCAGAGCTGTCCTTCCAGCTGCTTTAGCTAGCTCTCTGCTCACTCCTCCCAGGTACCTGCAGGCAGTGCCCTCAGCCCTGCTGGGCAGGCAGAGGAGCTGCTCCTCAGCAGAGCTGCCTCTTTGAAGCTCTCGCTGGTTGCCAGGAGCTTGAGAGTTCCCTCTGTGCCAGGAGCCCGGCCCAGCTCAGCAGCACAGCAGCAGCACAAGGACTTTAATGACCCTCTCAGGCCTTTGGTGTTGTTCACATCAGACTCAGTCCCTCAGAGCGTCTTCAAAAAACTTCTCAAGAACTCAAAGATTCAAAGTCCAAAGTTTCTTGAACTTTTAATGGGTCCCATCAGGACACGACTCACGTGAAAGTGTCCCCAGGTTCCAGTGAGAGCAGAACTCTGGAGGCAGCGATGGCAGGTGGGGACAAGCAAGGGAAAGGTGTCTCTGGTGCTGAGCAAACCTGGCTGTGTTCCCTGAGTGCAAAGGGCCAAGGCCTGAGCCCCAGCCCCTGGCAAGGCAGATCCTGTCCCTCCCTCAGTGCTCAGGGCTCTTGCCGGGGCACTGGGAAGTGGGGATGGGCAGTGCCCAGGGCAGCACCATGGGGCGGCCCCTGCCAGGCTGCTGGGCAGGGACAAGGAGGCACTGAGGCCCCAGGGCTGCAAGGGTCACTTGTCTCCTGCTGGCCTCAGGGCCAGGGCCAGCAGCCGTGGCCAAAGGGCTGCACAAGTTGGCTCTGTCAGGGCCTTGCAGCTGCTGCCCATCCCTCTGCCCTCTGCAGCCCAGGCTGTGCCACGCTGTCCCTGCCCTGCGCCTCTGTCCCTGCAGGCTGTCCTCATCCCCCCGGCTGCCCCACCTGGCTGGCCCCTTCCTTTGCCGGCAGCTCTGCGTCCTGCCTGCCTCTACCTGGGCACACAAAGCCTTGGGCTGCTCCAGGCTCCTTCTGGGGGACGTGTTGCACCCCAGCCCTGCCTGGGAGGGAAATTCCTTTCTCCTGGTGTCCACTCTGGACCTCCCCAGCTGCCCTGTCACAAAGGCCCCTCGGTTCTTTGGGGCCCAGCAGTGCCACAGTGGCCCCTTGGCTCCATGGAACGCCACAGGGTCACAATGGTTCCCTTGGTGCCACCAGCCCTGCAGGGTCACAACGGCCCCTGGGTTCCACGAGGCCACGCGGGGTCACAGTGGTCTCCAGAGGAAGGGCAGCACCGAGCCCCAGGGTTTCAGGGGCAGATGAGACACAGCCACCAGAGGCCAAGGCCAGCCACATCTGTCTGTCCTGGCAGGTTTGTCTGGGAGCAGCCCTTGGATATTGGGAATTTGGGAGGTGGAATCCCAATTTTGGCCATGGGCACCTTGTTGAGAAGGATGGGTTTATTCCACATGAAAGTAAAGCACAAAGTCCAAGAGTTTAGGAAGAAGATGAGAGGTGGCCACCATGGGTGAGGGCAGCCAGACCTGTCTCTCATGGCAGCTTTTGTCTGGGAGCAATCCTTGGATAGACAGAATTTGGGAGGTAGAATTTCAGTTTTGGCCATGGAAGCCTGGATGAGAAGGACGGTTCTTTTCCTTAGGAAGGAAAGCACGAAGCCCCAGGAGCCCCAGGGCTCCTGAGCCAGCCCCTGCTGCCCCGGGAGGGAATTTGGGGAGGGGGCAGAGGGGGTGCGCAGCCCCTGCCGGGGGATGACCCCGGCCCAGCGCCCTTCGTTCAGCACCGAGCTGGGCGTGGGGCCGCAGGAGGAAGAGGCCGATGGGAAGCAGATCCTGCAGGGGAGACAGGGCTTGGGCTCAGGGCAAGGTTCTGCCCTGCACACCTGGCTCAGGTGTGAGCCTGCCCCAGGAAGGGAGCGGGACATTCCCATCCCCACGGATCAGGGCTGGGAGCAGCACTGGGACCAGGGACATGGAAATACTGGGAGCCACTGGGACCGCACTGAGGGGTGAATTATCCCCCCCAGCACCTTTCCAGGCCGCCCTGTGACCTGAGAAATGCTCGCTGGGCCTCAGCCTTGGCCAAGAGCCCCCGGGCTCAGCTGCTCTGAGCTCAGGCGCTGCCGGCTCCCGCAGCCCGCCCAGGGCCGCCCTGCCCGTGCCGGGGCTGTGCTGGAATTCTCTGCTGCTGCTGGGCCACTCGGGGGGTCTGGCCCAGCAGGAAAGGTGACCTTGAGCCAGGAGCTTTCCTTGGCCGCAGCAAAGCCTCAGCATGGAAAGACCTTCCCAGCGCTGTGCCCTGGGCCGGGAGGGATTGTGCCACCAGAGCTGTCCCTCCATTTCTTCTGCCAGGCAGCTCTAGGACATGGAAAGTGGAGAAGCCAGAGCTGCTTCTCAGCTTTTCACAGTCCTCCAGAGGAATCCTGTGTGGGAAGCAGCCTGGGAACAGGGTTGAGGTGCCAGGGCAGGGGAATTCAGAGCCCTTTCCTCCCCCGTGGGCTGAGGCTCTGGCCCTTGCCCTTTGCAATGGCCCTGCAGCTGCCAGAGGGGCCTTTTTGGCTCAGCTGAGAGCAGTCCTGCTGCAAGGCTGTCCTCGAGCTGCTTGGGCTGCACATGTGCCCAGGGAATGCTCATTGCTTGCAGTCTCAGGTGCTGTGCGTGTGCAGGTGTAACTACTGCAGGAGGGAACAGCTCTGCTGGGGGGAGTTCTCTTTTTCTTGGTGGTTTTTCTGTTGAATGAACGTTCCCTGCCAGCTCTTCCCTGCAGAGCTCTGTAGCTGTATGTGCCACTTGTCTGTGGCACTGTGGCTCAGGAGGTGGCCAAGGGGAGCTTGGCCGAGGTGTGGGCAGAGGAATGGCCATCAGGCCAGGCTGGGGGGTCAGCGGCCGGTCAGTTGCGTTGGGTGGCCGCGGCTCTGGACGCTTGTGTGGGAGCGTGTGCAGGGCTGGAAGGCTGGGGCTGCCGCCGCTGTGTCGCAGAGCCGGGAAGGCCGGGGCTGGCCCGGCCCTGGCCCGGCCCCGCCAGTTCTGCCAGCTGCCGGCGGGGACACAAAGGGCAGCTCCGAGCTGCGGCCGCTGCGCTGCGGCCGCACAAACGCAGCGCCCGCAGAGCTCCAGGGCAAGGTGCTGGCCCTGGCTCGGGGCTGGGCCGGGGCCAGCGGCAGAAAATCAACTTGCAGCTCGGGCCCCGCAGCAGGGAGGAGCAGCAATTGCTGGGGGAGAGAGACTCTTGCCAAGGGCCTGCGGGGCCGGGCCCCAGGGAACGGCTTCCCGCTGCCCGAGGGCAGGCTGAGATGGGATGTGGGGCAGCAATGGTTCCCTGGCAGGGCGCTCAGGGCCTGGCACAGGCTGGCCCGAGAAGCTGCGGCTGCCCCCGCATCCCTGCAAGTGTCCCAGGCCGGCTCGGCCATTGGGGCTTCCTGCCCAGGAGGGCTGGGCTGGGCTGGGGCTGCTGAGGGCGGGATGGGCTCTGGCTGAGCCAGCTGAAGGCTGCGCATGATGAGGCCGGGGGGACCCCGTTGCTGAGTGGGTTCTGGGGTATCCCACATTCCTGAAGGGATTTTAGGGTATGTCCCATTCCTGAGGCATTTTTGGGGTGCCCCCCAATGCTTAGGGAGGGGTTCTGAGAGGGGGGCTCTGGTGCTTGGAAGGGGGACCTATTGTCAGGGAGCCGGGGAGCCCATTTTGGGAAGGATGCTGCTGTTTCTGGCAATGTTGAGAGGTTCTGAATGGGCTGTGGGGCCCTGGCTCTCATTTTGGGACTTGAGGTGAGCCCATGGGCACAGCAAGGGCTGAGGAGAGGTTCCAAGCTCCCATTTGGGATGGAGGGATTGAGCGGGTGCCTCCAATAAACTCAATCCCAGCCCCAATGTGTCGATGGCAGCCCCAAATGGCTCGATCCGTCAGCCCCAAGGCCTGGCTGTGGGGAGTCAGGAGCCACAGAAGGGGAATTGGTGTCCAGGAGGGATGGGATGGGATGGGATGGGATGGGATGGGATGGGATGGGATGGGATGGGATGGGATGGGATGGGATGGGATGGGATGGGATGGGATGGGATGGGATGGGATGGGGGTTGCATCATGGGGGTGGGATGAAGTTTGGGATTGATGGGGTGGTTTGAACACTTGGAGTGGGGCACTCCAGGGAGGAAAACCAGGAGCTGCTTTTGGGGAGGCACCTGCTGCTTTTTGACAATTTTAGGGCCTCTAAGTGGCTTCTGGGAGGTTGCAGTGAATTTGGGGAAAGTGCCATAAACCCCCCGCAATTTGGGGGGCTGAGGTGAAATCCCCACATTTTGGGAGGGTGAGAGGACCCTAATTGGGAGGGGATCCTGCTGCTTTGCACCCCTTCAATGGGGTGAGAAGTGGCTTGTGAGGGACGGAAGGAAGGAAGGAAGGAAGGAAGGAAGGAAGGAAGGAAGGAAGGAAGGAAGGAAGGAAGGAAGGAAGGAAGGAAGGAAGGAAGGAAGGAAGGAAAACAATGCAAGTACTGAATGAAACAAAAAAAAGATAAATAACTGAGTTCTCTTTTAAAAAATATCAATTCCCTCTGAATCCAAAGTTGCAGAAGACTTTTCTTTCCACATTTGGGTTTTGTTTTTATCTCTCATACTTTTTCTGGTTCTTTTCTTTTTTCTCTTGTTTCCTGCTAGGAAAGGAATGCAGAGCAAAATGAGACCCATTTCTGGCAGGCAATGAAAGTGTCGGCTCCTGGTCTGGTTGCTTTTGTGTGGATCCCTCATCTCTGTGGCACGGGGGGAATAGCAGTGCTGGGAGCCAGCAGCGGGCTCAGGAGCATCCCGCTCTGTCAGCTCTGAGCAGGTGGCACATGTCCTGCTCTCCTGCTGCCCTCCAAAGCACAGAATCCATGGGCAAGTTTAGGCCCAGCTCTGGGCACAGCCAGCATGGCCTGGGCACGGGAACGGGGGCCAAAGCGGGCGGGATCCTTCTGCAGCTGCCTGGTGGTTTCTGGTTTCTGTGCCCAGAGTGCCAGGATGTTCTTAAGAGGTGCTTGTCCATGCAGCCCTTGGACAGGCCGTCCTTGGAAGAGCTCTTCAGTGCTCCTTGGCTGCAGGGTGTTCATGTGCCCTAGAGGATGGCAGGGACCCACGGGCACAGTGTGATCCAGGGGCCTGGCAGGTAACAGCCCCACACAGCTCTTGGCAATCAGTGGCAAAGCAAAGCAGACTATTTTGTCCTGTCTGTAGCTCTGAGCAGGGAGCATCAGAAGGGAACACGCAGCTCTTGGGCTGCAGCTGAGCTGGAGGCCTGCTCTGGCAAGCACTGGTGGCCACCATCCCCCCTGGTTTTGTTTGTCTGGTTCATTGATGGCTGGGGCCCTGGGCAGAACCCTGAGAGCCTGGTGTGGCCCCAGGGAAGGAGAAGGAGCCCCTGGAGAAGCTGTACCAGGTGGGGCTGCTGCTGCTGGAGCCACCAAGGACGAGCTCAAGGACGACAACCTCTTCCTGGAGCTGGCCAGTGGCAGCTGAAGATGATGGACTTTGATTCTGGCACCTTCTCCAAAGACACGCTCCACGGCCAGTGTGCAGGTGAGTCCAGAGCCAGGGGGATGCTCCCAGAGCTGGGCATGGCACGGCCTGGCCGGGCACCAAAGGTTCCCCCTTTGCTGGGGCGGCTGCAGGGAATTCTTCAGTGGCTGCCAAACTGCTTTTGGGCTCTGGGCAGCTGCTGAGGAGGTGGCTGTGCCATGGCTGGCTGCAGGCTGGGCACATGTCCTGCCCTCCTGCTCTGCTCCCAAAGGCAGCAATGCTGGGCAGCTTTGGGCCCTGCTCTGAGCACAGCCAGCACGGCCTGGGCACTGCGGGCGGCTGGGACAAGGCCGTGAAATCCAACATCTGGCCTTGTTTGGGGCTGTATGGTCAAAGTCAGCTCCCTTGGCTCCTCCTTGAGCCCTGGCCAGGCTTAGGAGGAAGCCAAGAGGAGGATGAAAGCAGATGTTCCTGCACTAGAAGTGCTGTCAGTTTGTTTCTCCAGCACTGTCAAAGCTGGGCCCTCTCCCAGCGGGGTTGGAGCCTCAGCTGTGGCTGGAGGCAGCTGCAGGAATTCCCAGTGTCCGGGAGTGGCTCTCCAGTCCTTGGCTGGGACAGCTTCCCCCAGCTGATGGGTGGCTCTGGGTGATGGTAAAGTCTGAGGGTCACTGGGGCTGGATCTTGGTTAATCACTGCAGGCAATCTTTGGCACTGATGACTGGGGGCATTGCTGAGCTGTTCCTGCTGTGATTCTTTGCTAATGATTATGTGCTTTGCTGAGCTTATGCTTTTGTAATTCTTTGCAGATTTGCATTTTATAAATTGCACAATCCCTTCAGTAGGGTCTGTGTCTTTGGTGCTGACCCTGCCCACCAGCAAAACAGGGCCCCATCCTGCCTGAGTGTTACCTGGGAAGACAAAAACCCTCACTCCAAATGTCCCCCCCTTCCTCCTTGTTCCCCCCACTTTATACACTGGCCATGATGTCCTGTGGTCTGGGATATCCCTGGGGTCAGTTGGGGTCACCTGTCCTGGCTGTGACCCCTGCCAAGCTCCCCCTCACCCCCAGCCCCTCCCCAGCGTGGCCGGACGAGGGGCAGGAAAGGCCTTGGCTCTGTGCAAGCTCAGCAAGAACAAAACCATCTCCGTGTGAGCAACGCTGTGCTCAGCACAGAGCCAAACACAGCCCCAGAGAAAGGCCTGGCAAGGAAATTCCCTCTGCCCCAGCCCACAGCAGCACCCCATGGCCATCCACCATCACCACGGCTCCACGGGTTCCTTTCCTTGGCCCCGGCCCTGGCCACGGGACCTTGGGCTGGTGGCCATGGCAGCCGACTGTGGCCCAGGGCTCAGTGCCCGTGTCCATGGCAGCAGTGCCCAGCCACGGGCCCTGAGTGCAGGTGACCGTGCCAATCCCCATGGCAGCGGGGCCAAGCGTTGGTGTCCATGGCACCAAAGTGAGGAACAGGTCCCTGTGGCCGCTGCCGTGGCATCAGCGAGTGTCAGTGCAATTGTAGCTGGCACCAGCCCCGGCACCGCTCTGTCCTGAGGGCTGCCATGGCAGCCGAGGGCAGCCACAGGTCTGCGGGCAAGTGGCCACGGACCCTGAGTGCAGCAATGGGTCCGGGGGGGGTTTCCAAGGGAACTGGAACTGATGAGGGTTGCCATGGCATCCAACCCCCTGGGATGTCACACAGCCACCCTGGGATGTCCCACAGCCAACCTGGGATGTCAAAACTCATTCTGTGATGTCACATAGCCACCCTGTGATGTCATAGACACCCTGTGATGTCATAGACACTCTGTGATGTCATGCCACCCATCTGTGATGTCACAGTCCTCTCTGTGATATCACTGTGATAGCTCTGTGATGTCACAGCAGACTCTATGATGTCATACAGCTCCCCTGTGATGTCACACAACCACTCTGTGATGTCACACAAGCACCCTGTGATGTCACAGTCCTATCTGTGATGTCACAACTCTGCACTGTGATGTCACACCAGCACCCTGTGATGTCACAGCCATCTCTGTGATGTCATAGTCTGCCCTGTGATGTCAGAGCCCAATCTGTGATGTCACAGCCAACTCTATGATGTCACAGCACCACTCTCTGATGTCACAGAGCTGCTCCATGATGTCGCCGTAGACTCTATGATGTCATACAGCCACCCTGTGATGTCACACAGCCCCTTTCTGACATCACAGCTGCTCTGTGGCTCTGTGACACAGGCACAGAGGTGTTACCAAAACTTCAGGGAAACAAAACCTCCTCAGCATCAGCGCAGCACGAAGCAGCAGCATTCTTTATTGGGCCGGATGCACGAGGGGAGAGCCCCTCCCAAAGTCATGTGTGCCGAGGTCAGGAATGTTCCTGTTTGCAGACTGTGTTTCACAGACTCATTCCCAGACTGTCCCACAATAAACACACACACGACAATCATTTCCCCAAAATCATTGCATATTTCCCCCACCCCTTTGCACATCCGTTCTTCTGCCCTGGGGCTCTCTTTGGGGGTCCCTGGTGGTCGGTGACCCCAAAGCCAGCCCTGACTGCCCAGTGAACTGGTGAAAGTTGGCACACCTGGGCTGGTTGCTGCCTACAGAATCAGCCTTGTGCGGTTCCATGGCCAGTGGCTTTTGGAGAAGAAGCATTGTATGAACCCACCAGGTGCAAACGGTTTTTCATCTGGTAAATTTCCCCCCTTGGAGGGTTGGGAAGCTTCTCTTCCCTTCAAGCCTTCGTAAGCCTCACTCTGCTCCTTTACTCACATCCCACGAGTTCCTCAGCTGCTTTCACAACCATGTTCTTTACACAGCTCAAAGCAAGTGTCACAAGCACAAGTATTGCTGGGATCCCAGTTAGACTTTGCAAAAGTCAGGCCAACCATCAGTCAGAGAAAATCCAAGTCCTTGAAATATTTTATCCAGTTACTGTCTAATCCTCCCCTTAATTCCCTGCTGGATGCAGCAACTGATTTTATCCTCTCTACCCGATCATCCAATCCAGCATCACATTTGGAATGTGCACACAACAAGTGTTGCTGTTTCAGTTCAAGAATCCACATACTCCCTGTCCATGTAACAGCAATAGGGCTAAAGCCAATCTGCTCTGTAAAGTCATTTTAGCTGTGGCTGGCAATTGTTCCTTTATTTCAGCAAGCCCCAAAGGAGCTGCATTCACTCAGGTTTCCATCTGCAGAGCCCAATGGTGTGTGGCTGCTCTGTTCCTAAAGGCAGATCTTTGCGGAGCAGAGATGAATTCTAAAATCCATCCCGCTGTAGTTCCCGCACTGGGATGTTTCCAAGTTCCATCCCCTTTAACCTTTCCCCACAGTTGGGTTCCCGGTGGTGACTCCTTGCACGAGGGACGGAACGTTAATACCCCCAGTGTCCATGGTGCTCCTGATTCTCCCAGGGCCAAACGTGTGCTCCAAATTCCATCACTTCCCACCCATCCTGGGGCTCCTAAGGATCTGACCGCATCCTGCTGACACTCTGTGCCTCTCCAAGGCTTGCTGTTTGTTGGCTGAGCCCAGGTGTCACTGAGAAAGGCAGAATCATTTCTACAAACACAGCCTAGCCTCAGAGCCTGGGCCACAGCCAGGAGCTGCTGCACCTCAGGATTCCAAACAGCTCAAGTGTCTGTCCCAGGGCAATCCCACTTTTCCTTTGTCCTGGGATCCTTTGGCCTTGACCTTGTTAAATCAGGATATTTTATACCCACCTGTAAGGGGTCCCGTGGAAGGCCTGGGCTCCCTTCCCAGCCCAGACACCCCTGAACTGGCTGGAAACATTCCCATTGTCCTGTCTGAGGGTGATTCCATACTGCTGGAATTTGGCAGCTCCAGGGGCTATCAGTGCAATCTGTCAGCTGATCAATATTTCCTGAGGTAATTTCCAGATCCAGTTTGGAAATGTTACAATTCTCAGCAGTATCGTTCTTATGTGTCCATGGTAAGGAATATTCTCCTTCCATCCCTGTCCAGGTGCCCTGGGTGCTATTTCCTTCCACAAGTGTTCCCAGATTTTTGTCAAATTGCTGACTGAAGCTCCCCACGGAACTGGATTTTCTGCACAGGTTGGTGTTGGCAAACAAGCTGTTACAGGGGTCACATTCTGTCATCTGCCAACATCTTGCACTGACTTTGAAAACCGCATTTCCCTTCCCAGAAGTCAGGAACATCGTTTCTATTTTTATTATAGTTACACAATAATTGATCATCTAGATCCAATAAAGAGTATCCCCTTAGAAAATCCTATTCAATACCTAAAACAATAGGATTGATGTAAAACCCCAAACTCCATGGTGTCAGACAGTCTTGTTTCTGCTGTGTTTAATGTGTGCTTGCTGGTTTTACCCGCATGTGATGAACCCTGAGTTTGATTCCTTCTACCTTGAGTGCAGGGTAGGTTACCAGGAGGACTTGAGATGGTCCCTTCCACTTTGGCTGGATTGTTCCAAAATTCCAGGTTCTGATGTACACCGCATCTCCTGGTTGGAAAGGATGTACAGGCGAGTCCAGCCCCAATGATCTGTTGAGAACCATGCACCTTTTAAGGCTTACAAGAGTTAGTCCCAGTGCTATTAAATATTCATTGCAGCAAAACTTCTGAGACTTCCCTTGTCTTGTTGGTGCCACATGGGAAAGCTTCTGGCCATCCAGAAAAAGGATCCACCAATACCAAAATGTGCCAGTCCCCCTTCTGTCTGGGCAGTTCTGCAAAATCAGTTGGCCAAAATCACCTGGTGATTCCCATGTAACGAGCCCTGGAGGCAGCCTTCTTCCTTCAAAACCAATCCCATCTTTCTCAACAACTGATCTATTATTTTTTGCCATTTTTGTGCTTACTAGATGCCTTTGTAAACTGGCCACCATATTCTCCATTTCCTAATGTGTTTCCTGATGTTTTAGTTCCATTATACATTAATTGTGGAGCTCCAATTACCTGCCCACACGGGGTTACCAATCACCTGCTGGGATTTTCCGTAGCTGCTGCTGATGGGGCTGACTGCCTGTCCTGATCACTGGAATCTGGCTTTTGTTGCAGAACATTCAAGTTTTTGCTAGGTATTAGTGCAAGGAGAGCTTTTTCAGCACCCTCTTGAGCTGTTTGGTCAGCCAATGGAGTCCCTGGATTAACTGGGGAGTCTCCAAACCCATGGGCTTTACAAGGGCATCAGGGCCACTTCTTTTGGTTTTGGCACACTCTGCAGTAGGTGACTGATTTCTTTTTGTACTCACTGGAGACCTCTGTGCCCTTTCCTTCCATGTGGCTCCCTGGGCGTCTATTATTCCAAACCCAGAGTTCAAATCAGTCCATATGTTCACCTTTTTTCCTTCAGTGATTTCTAGGAAAGGTCATTCATTCTGCTTTTTGTGCTGATGTGTTCAAAGCTAAAGCCTGGGCTTCTATGACCTGGGTTGAGGTTCCCACTGCACACCCAGCTGCCCGTTTTCCATCCGTACCATGCTGCTCCCACCAGGGTGCAGGTCCAGTGCTGGCTCCTGGATGGGATTGCTCTCGAGGTCCCAGAGTCTGCCAGAACACACTTGTTCCATGGATCCCAGGCAGCCATAGCACAAAGATTCCAACCCTTCTCTTAGAAGGGACTCGAACACTTCCCTGTTCCAACCTTGGGTACCTTGAACCAAACCCTGCAAAGCTTTTGCTGCACCTTACAGGCAGGTCAACAGTTTACACTGGGAAAGGAAAAGGTGCCTTTATCTTACCAGGGGTCTTTCTCTGATTTCCTTTGGAGCAGGGATCAAGGGTTCTTCCCAGAATCCTTCAGTGCTGCCTGCAGGTCCTGCCATCCCTCAGATCTGTTGAAATTCAAGAGGATGAGGCCACGGGGTGTCCCAATGGTGCCTTGGTTCCATGGGCCCCACAGTGTAACCATGGTGTCCTTGGTTCTGCAGTGTCACAATGGACCCTTCATTCCATGAGGCCCCACAGTGTGGCAATGGTCCCTTGAGTCCATGAGGCCCCACAAGGTCACAATGGTCCCTTGGTTCCATGGCCCCGCACTCTCACAATGCTCTCCTTGGCTGCACAAGGTCCCGTAGTGGCACAAGGGTCTCCTTGGTGCAGAGACCAGGGCAGAAGGGTTCCACAAGGCCCCAGAGTGTCACAAGGATCTCCTTGGATCTACAGTGTCAGAACTGACCCTTGGTTACACGAGATCCTCCTGTGTCCCAAGGGCTCGTTGGTTCCACAGGGCCTGATTCTCTAACACTTCAGAGATGGTGTAGGACAGTTTCTATTTTCCCGCAGTTTGGTGACGAAAGGAGCACGCTGGGCAGAGCACGGAGATGCTGCTGCTGTCTGCTCAGGGGAAAGGGTCCAACAAGGCTGAGGGGCTGGGAGGCTGCTGGAAGGGCCGTGCCCCACATGGTACAGCTTTCCTGGGAGGCAGGGAACAGCAGGAGAGACACGCACTGCCCCACAGAGCAGCTGGGCAGGGGGACACTGGGCATGAGGAGGAGGAAATGTCCCTCCCAGGGCAGCGTGGGGGCAGAAGCACCCAGAGGGAGGATGAGCTCAGGGCATGTGTGTGTGCCCAAGGCACAGAGGGTGAGGCTGGGCACAGCTCAGGCCAGGGCTGGAGGTGGCAGGGCAGAGCTGGTGGTGGGGCAGTGAGATGGGAGTGTGCAGCCTGCAGGGACACAGCAGCAGCGGTGGGACAGCGCAGGACAAGCTGTGCTGGACATGGCCAAGGGCCCTGGCAGGGCTGGCAGTGTCCAGGAGAAGCCAAGACTTGGTGCCCAGGGTCATGGCAGCGTATCTTCCACCAAGGGCTTAGAGGACACACCTTGTCCTCAGGCCCTGGGGCCTCCTGGGAATAGCCCCAGAAAGTCTGGGCACTGTCAGCCCCCTGTCCTGCCCTCAGCATTCCCCCACATCCCAGCAGCCTCATTTGGGAATGGCTCTGCTCCAGGATGGCATGCTGCAGAGAATGCAGGTAGATTTTGTGCTCACTCCTGGCATGCAGCTGGACAATAAAGCCTGATCCAGCCCCCCCTCAGCCCATGTCTGGCTCTGGCATTGGGGCGGGGCAACTTTGGGAGCAGCCCCAGCCCTGCTCCTGCTCCCGGCTGGGCACCCAGCTGCTGGGACACAGGTGTGTCCTGATGCCACCGTCTACTCCTTTGAGAAGGGGAGGACAGAGTGCATCAGGGAGTTTGGTGTGGCTTACATGCGGCAAGGAGAAGGTGCAGCCCCAAACTGGCTTTCACTTCTAGAACCTTTTGCTATTGCGGGAGCAGCTGCTGGAGCTTTTCAACCGAGCTGCAAGAGTGAAAAGTGTGATGGCATGTCTATCTGAGAAGGAAGGTTCGGTGCCGCAGCCTGTTGTGCACAATTTATATGCTGATAAGAGAAGGGGGTGCTTTTGCAACGTTTTCCTTCCTGACACTTCTGTCTCTGTGAGCTTTAGCTGCTTGGACTCAGGGATACCGAAGGTGTGTGAAAGTGACTGGGATGCGAGAATCATGTTGCACAGGGAACAGGGAAGGTCAGCAAATGTTTCCTGTCCTGGCACATCTCTCAGTCTGAACTGCAGCTGCAGATGCTTCACTTCCGCCAAGGACTCTGCCACCTTGAGAGAAGGATGTGCTCTATGGAGTTGAGAAAGAAAGTGCGTCTCACTAGCTTCTTTCCTCTACTTCATAGACAGCAAAGGGGCTATGAAAGGCAGCACTGGCTTTTTGTTCTAGGACTTCTTCTTTACAAGCAGCTGCTGGATGTTTGGAAGGGGGTTTGGGATATGCAAAAATGAGAGGCTAAGATGGTAAGAGGGTAAGATGGAAGTCATCTGGCAAAAGCAGAGCTCACAAAAGGGCCAGCTGAGAAAGCTCTTGCTGCCTACAACTTCAACTGCACCCCTCAAAGCAGCAGCACACACGCTGCTCTCGGCACTTTCCTTCTCAGCTCTACGCACCATCCTAAGCCTTGCCTCTCCCACACTCAGGATCCAAAGACAACGGCACCAGGGACTGCTCACACACTAAAGGCACCAGGACAAAAGGCTCACCAGCTTGGCCTTTGCATTCCCGCTGACAGCTCCACAGCTTGAACCCAGAGAACTGCCTGCTGCCAACAGCCTTTCCAATCACTCTGAGCACCTCATGACAAGGAGCTGCAGCGTGTGGGGAATGAATCTCCAGCAGCCTCCTGCCCCAGGCTGTCCCCCGGGAGCAGCCCTGCTCCAGGCCGTGACTGCCACCTGCACAGCCAAAGGACCCAGAGCCGGTGTTACACACCACGGCTGTGCCTGGCACAGAGACACCAGTGGCCACAAAAGTGGCCATGGCACTGTCCACACACAGTCCCTGCTGCTGCTCCCCCAGCCGCTGGCACCAACTCCCAGCCACCCACTCCTAAAGCCACGGGGCCCACTGGGACACTGCGGGGGCTCGTGGAAGCCAGCGGCCATTGTGACACAGCGGGGCTGCACAGAGCCCACGGTGCTTTGTGACCCGTGGCTCCCAGGAGAGCCTTTGTGATGCTGGGGAACTACAAGGAAGCCTGGCTCCTCTGTGACACCACCACAGAAGCTCAGGGGAGCCCTGGAGACCGTGCTGATGCTATTGAACCTGATGCAACCCTGCCTCCTCTGTGACACCACAGAACCTCTGGGAGCCCTGGAGACCGTGGTGATGCTATGGAACCTGATGCAACCCTGCCTCCTCTGTGACACCACAGAACCTCTGGGAGCCCTGGAGACCGTGGTGATGCTATGGAACCTGATGCAACCCTGCCTCCACTGTGACACCACAGAAGCTCAGGGAGCCCTGGAGACTGTGGTGATGCTATGGAACCTGATGCAACCCTGCCTCCACTGTGACACCACAGAACCTCTGGGAGCCCTGGAGACCGTGCTGATGCTATGGAACCTGATGCAACCCTGCCTCCACTGTGACACCACAGAAGCTCGGGGAGCTCTGCAGACCGTGGGGATGCTGGCGAAGCTGACGGAACCCTGGGCACCACAGTGACGCTATGGAACCTGGTGGAACCGAGGGGCCACAGTGACACTGTGGGGCCTTTTGGAAGCAACAGGACCCTGGTGGGAAGCCACGGGATGATTAATCCTGCACGAACCTGCTCCAGGTGGGCTCCTCTCTCCCGGCTTCCACAGGTGCTGCTAGGATCCCACTCCGGCACTGGCTTGGCACGGGCTCACGGCTTCCTTTGGCAATGGCTCTGCTCCAGGATGGCATGCTGCAGAGAATGCAGGTAGATTTTGTGCTCACTCCTGGCATGCAGCTGGACAATAAAGCCTGATCCAGCCCCCCCTCAGCATATGTCCGGCTCTGGCATTGGGGCGGGGCAACTTTGGGAGCAGCCCCAGCCCTGCTCCTGCTCCCGGCTGGGCACCCAGCTGCTGGGACACAGGTGTGTCCTGATGCCACCGTCTACTCCTTTGAGAAGGGGAGGACAGAGTGCATCAGGGAGTTTGGTGTGGCTTACATGCGGCAAGGAGAAGGTGCAGCCCCAAACTGGCTTTCACTTCTAGAACCTTTTGCTATTGCGGGAGCAGCTGCTGGAGCTTTTCAACCGAGCTGCAAGAGTGAAAAGTGTGATGGCATGTCTATCTGAGAAGGAAGGTTCGGTGCCGCAGCCTGTTGTGCACAATTTATATGCTGATAAGAGAAGGGGGTGCTTTTGGAACGTTTTCCTTCCTGACACTTCTGTCTCTGTGAGCTTTAGCTGCTTGGACTCAGGGATACCGAAGGTATGTGAAAGTGACTGGGATGCGAGAATCATGTTGCACAGGGAACAGGGAAGGTCAGCAAATGTTTCCTGTCCTGGCACATCTCTCAGTCTGAACTGCAGCTGCAGATGCTTCACTTCCGCCAAGGACTCTGCCACCTTGAGAGAAGGATGCGCTCTATGGAGTTGAGAAAGAAAGTGCGTCTCACTAGCTTCTTTCCTCTACTTCATAGACAGCAAAGGGGCTATGAAAGGCAGCACTGGCTTTTTGTTCTAGGACTTCTTCTTTACAAGCAGCTGCTGGATGTTTGGAAGGGGGTTTGGGATATGCAAAAATGAGAGGCTAAGATGGTAAGAGGGTAAGATGGAAGTCATCTGGCAAAAGCAGAGCTCACAAAAGGGCCAGCTGAGAAAGCTCTTGCTGCCTACAACTTCAACTGCACCCCTCAAAGCAGCAGCACACACGCTGCTCTCGGCACTTTCCTTCTCAGCTCTACGCACCATCCTAAGCCTTGCCTCTCCCACACTCAGGATCCAAAGACAACGGCACCAGGGACTGCTCACACACTAAAGGCACCAGGACAAAAGGCTCACCAGCTTGGCCTTTGCATTCCCGCTGACAGCTCCACAGCTTGAACCCAGAGAACTGCCTGCTGCCAACAGCCTTTCCAATCACTCTGAGCACCTCATGACAAGGAGTGTGGGGAATGAATCTCCAGCAGCCTCCTGCCCCAGGCTGTCCCCCGGGAGCAGCCCTGCTCCAGGCCGTGACTGCCACCTGCACAGCCAAAGGACCCAGAGCCGGTGTTACACAACCACGGCTGTGCCTGGCACAGAGACACCAGTGGCCACACAAGTGGCCATGGCACTGTCCACACACAGTCCCTGCTGCTGCTCCCCCAGCCGCTGGCACCAACTCCCAGCCACCCACTCCTAAAGCCACGGGGCCCACTGGGACACTGCAGGGGCTCGTGGAAGCCAGCGGCCATTGTGACACAGCGGGGCTGCACAGAGCCCACGGTGCTTTGTGACCCGTGGCTCCCAGGAGAGCCTTTGTGATGCTGGGGAACTACAAGGAAGCCTGCCTCCTCTGTGACACCACCACAGAAGCTCAGGGGAGCCCTGGAGACCGTGCTGATGCTATTGAACCTGATGCAACCCTGCCTCCTCTGTGACACCACAGAAGCTCTTGGAGCCCTGGAGACCGTGGTGATGCTATGGAACCTGATGCAACCCTGCCTCCTCTGTGACACCACAGAACCTCTGGGAGCCCTGGAGACCGTGCTGATGCTATGGAACCTGATGCAACCCTGCCTCCACTGTGACACCACAGAAGCTCAGGGAGCCCTGGAGACTGTGGTGATGCTATGGAACCTGATGCAACCCTGCCTCCACTGTGACACCACAGAACCTCTGGGAGCCCTGGAGACCGTGCTGATGCTATGGAACCTGATGCAACCCTGCCTCCACTGTGACACCACAGAAGCTCGGGGAGCTCTGCAGACCGTGGGGATGCTGGCGAAGCTGACGGAACCCTGGGCACCACAGTGACGCTATGGAACCTGGTGGAACCGAGGGGCCACAGTGACACTGTGGGGCCTTTTGGAAGCAACAGGACCCTGGTGGGAAGCCACGGGATGATTAATCCTGCACGAACCTGCTCCAGGTGGGCTCCTCTCTCCCGGCTTCCACAGGTGCTGCTAGGATCCCACTCCGGCACTGGCTTGGCACGGGCTCACGGCTTCCTTTGGCAATGGCTCTGCTCCAGGATGGCATGCTGCAGAGAATGCAGGTAGATTTTGTGCTCACTCCTGGCATGCAGCTGGACAATAAAGCCTGATCCAGCCCCCCCTCAGCATATGTCCGGCTCTGGCATTGGGGCGGGGCAACTTTGGGAGCAGCCCCAGCCCTGCTCCTGCTCCCGGCTGGGCACCCAGCTGCTGGGACACAGGTGTGTCCTGATGCCACCGTCTACTCCTTTGAGAAGGGGAGGACAGAGTGCATCAGGGAGTTTGGTGTGGCTTACATGCGGCAAGGAGAAGGTGCAGCCCCAAACTGGCTTTCACTTCTAGAACCTTTTGCTATTGCGGGAGCAGCTGCTGGAGCTTTTCAACCGAGCTGCAAGAGTGAAAAGTGTGATGGCATGTCTATCTGAGAAGGAAGGTTCGGTGCCGCAGCCTGTTGTGCACAATTTATATGCTGATAAGAGAAGGGGGTGCTTTTGGAACGTTTTCCTTCCTGACACTTCTGTCTCTGTGAGCTTTAGCTGCTTGGACTCAGGGATACCGAAGGTATGTGAAAGTGACTGGGATGCGAGAATCATGTTGCACAGGGAACAGGGAAGGTCAGCAAATGTTTCCTGTCCTGGCACATCTCTCAGTCTGAACTGCAGCTGCAGATGCTTCACTTCCGCCAAGGACTCTGCCACCTTGAGAGAAGGATGCGCTCTATGGAGTTGAGAAAGAAAGTGCGTCTCACTAGCTTCTTTCCTCTACTTCATAGACAGCAAAGGGGCTATGAAAGGCAGCACTGGCTTTTTGTTCTAGGACTTCTTCTTTACAAGCAGCTGCTGGATGTTTGGAAGGGGGTTTGGGATATGCAAAAATGAGAGGCTAAGATGGTAAGAGGGTAAGATGGAAGTCATCTGGCAAAAGCAGAGCTCACAAAAGGGCCAGCTGAGAAAGCTCTTGCTGCCTACAACTTCAACTGCACCCCTCAAAGCAGCAGCACACACGCTGCTCTCGGCACTTTCCTTCTCAGCTCTACGCACCATCCTAAGCCTTGCCTCTCCCACACTCAGGATCCAAAGACAACGGCACCAGGGACTGCTCACACACTAAAGGCACCAGGACAAAAGGCTCACCAGCTTGGCCTTTGCATTCCCGCTGACAGCTCCACAGCTTGAACCCAGAGAACTGCCTGCTGCCAACAGCCTTTCCAATCACTCTGAGCACCTCATGACAAGGAGTGTGGGGAATGAATCTCCAGCAGCCTCCTGCCCCAGGCTGTCCCCCGGGAGCAGCCCTGCTCCAGGCTGTGACTGCCACCTGCACAGCCAAAGGACCCAGAGCCGGTGTTACACAACCACGGCTGTGCCTGGCACAGAGACACCAGTGGCCACACAAGTGGCCATGGCACTGTCCACACACAGTCCCTGCTGCTGCTCCCCCAGCCGCTGGCACCAACTCCCAGCCACCCACTCCTAAAGCCACGGGGCCCACTGGGACACTGCGGGGGCTCGTGGAAGCCAGCGGCCATTGTGACACAGCGGGGCTGCACAGAGCCCACGGTGCTTTGTGACCCGTGGCTCCCAGGAGAGCCTTTGTGATGCTGGGGAACTACAAGGAAGCCTGGCTCCTCTGTGACACCACCACAGAAGCTCAGGGGAGCCCTGGAGACCGTGCTGATGCTATTGAACCTGATGCAACCCTGCCTCCTCTGTGACACCACAGAAGCTCTTGGAGCCCTGGAGACCGTGGTGATGCTATGGAACCTGATGCAACCCTGCCTCCTCTGTGACACCACAGAACCTCTGGGAGCCCTGGAGACCGTGCTGATGCTATGGAACCTGATGCAACCCTGCCTCCACTGTGACACCACAGAAGCTCAGGGAGCCCTGGAGACTGTGGTGATGCTATGGAACCTGATGCAACCCTGCCTCCACTGTGACACCACAGAACCTCTGGGAGCCCTGGAGACCGTGCTGATGCTATGGAACCTGATGCAACCCTGCCTCCACTGTGACACCACAGAAGCTCGGGGACCTCTGCAGACCGTGGGGATGCTGGCGAAGCTGACGGAACCCTGGGCACCACAGTGACGCTATGGAACCTGGTGGAACCGAGGGGCCACAGTGACACTGTGGGGCCTTTTGGAAGCAACAGGACCCTGGTGGGAAGCCACGGGATGATTAATCCTGCACGAACCTGCTCCAGGTGGGCTCCTCTCTCCCGGCTTCCACAGGTGCTGCTAGGATCCCACTCCGGCACTGGCTTGGCACGGGCTCACGGCTTCCTTTGGCAATGGCTCTGCTCCAGGATGGCATGCTGCAGAGAATGCAGGTAGATTTTGTGCTCACTCCTGGCATGCAGCTGGACAATAAAGCCTGATCCAGCCCCCCCTCAGCATATGTCCGGCTCTGGCATTGGGGCGGGGCAACTTTGGGAGCAGCCCCAGCCCTGCTCCTGCTCCCGGCTGGGCACCCAGCTGCTGGGACACAGGTGTGTCCTGATGCCACCGTCTACTCCTTTGAGAAGGGGAGGACAGAGTGCATCAGGGAGTTTGGTGTGGCTTACATGCGGCAAGGAGAAGGTGCAGCCCCAAACTGGCTTTCACTTCTAGAACCTTTTGCTATTGCGGGAGCAGCTGCTGGAGCTTTTCAACCGAGCTGCAAGAGTGAAAAGTGTGATGGCATGTCTATCTGAGAAGGAAGGTTCGGTGCCGCAGCCTGTTGTGCACAATTTATATGCTGATAAGAGAAGGGGGTGCTTTTGGAACGTTTTCCTTCCTGACACTTCTGTCTCTGTGAGCTTTAGCTGCTTGGACTCAGGGATACCGAAGGTATGTGAAAGTGACTGGGATGCGAGAATCATGTTGCACAGGGAACAGGGAAGGTCAGCAAATGTTTCCTGTCCTGGCACATCTCTCAGTCTGAACTGCAGCTGCAGATGCTTCACTTCCGCCAAGGACTCTGCCACCTTGAGAGAAGGATGCGCTCTATGGAGTTGAGAAAGAAAGTGCGTCTCACTAGCTTCTTTCCTCTACTTCATAGACAGCAAAGGGGCTATGAAAGGCAGCACTGGCTTTTTGTTCTAGGACTTCTTCTTTACAAGCAGCTGCTGGATGTTTGGAAGGGGGTTTGGGATATGCAAAAATGAGAGGCTAAGATGGTAAGAGGGTAAGATGGAAGTCATCTGGCAAAAGCAGAGCTCACAAAAGGGCCAGCTGAGAAAGCTCTTGCTGCCTACAACTTCAACTGCACCCCTCAAAGCAGCAGCACACACGCTGCTCTCGGCACTTTCCTTCTCAGCTCTACGCACCATCCTAAGCCTTGCCTCTCCCACACTCAGGATCCAAAGACAACGGCACCAGGGACTGCTCACACACTAAAGGCACCAGGACAAAAGGCTCACCAGCTTGGCCTTTGCATTCCCGCTGACAGCTCCACAGCTTGAACCCAGAGAACTGCCTGCTGCCAACAGCCTTTCCAATCACTCTGAGCACCTCATGACAAGGAGTGTGGGGAATGAATCTCCAGCAGCCTCCTGCCCCAGGCTGTCCCCCGGGAGCAGCCCTGCTCCAGGCCGTGACTGCCACCTGCACAGCCAAAGGACCCAGAGCCGGTGTTACACAACCACGGCTGTGCCTGGCACAGAGACACCAGTGGCCACACAAGTGGCCATGGCACTGTCCACACACAGTCCCTGCTGCTGCTCCCCCAGCCGCTGGCACCAACTCCCAGCCACCCACTCCTAAAGCCACGGGGCCCACTGGGACACTGCGGGGGCTCGTGGAAGCCAGCGGCCATTGTGACACAGCGGGGCTGCACAGAGCCCACGGTGCTTTGTGACCCGTGGCTCCCAGGAGAGCCTTTGTGATGCTGGGGAACTACAAGGAAGCCTGGCTCCTCTGTGACACCACCACAGAAGCTCAGGGGAGCCCTGGAGACCGTGCTGATGCTATTGAACCTGATGCAACCCTGCCTCCTCTGTGACACCACAGAAGCTCTTGGAGCCCTGGAGACCGTGGTGATGCTATGGAACCTGATGCAACCCTGCCTCCTCTGTGACACCACAGAACCTCTGGGAGCCCTGGAGACCGTGCTGATGCTATGGAACCTGATGCAACCCTGCCTCCACTGTGACACCACAGAAGCTCAGGGAGCCCTGGAGACTGTGGTGATGCTATGGAACCTGATGCAACCCTGCCTCCACTGTGACACCACAGAACCTCTGGGAGCCCTGGAGACCGTGCTGATGCTATGGAACCTGATGCAACCCTGCCTCCACTGTGACACCACAGAAGCTCGGGGAGCTCTGCAGACCGTGGGGATGCTGGCGAAGCTGACGGAACCCTGGGCACCACAGTGACGCTATGGAACCTGGTGGAACCGAGGGGCCACAGTGACACTGTGGGGCCTTTTGGAAGCAACAGGACCCTGGTGGGAAGCCACGGGATGATTAATCCTGCACGAACCTGCTCCAGGTGGGCTCCTCTCTCCCGGCTTCCACAGGTGCTGCTAGGATCCCACTCCGGCACTGGCTTGGCACGGGCTCACGGCTTCCTTTGGCAATGGCTCTGCTCCAGGATGGCATGCTGCAGAGAATGCAGGTAGATTTTGTGCTCACTCCTGGCATGCAGCTGGACAATAAAGCCTGATCCAGCCCCCCCTCAGCATATGTCCGGCTCTGGCATTGGGGCGGGGCAACTTTGGGAGCAGCCCCAGCCCTGCTCCTGCTCCCGGCTGGGCACCCAGCTGCTGGGACACAGGTGTGTCCTGATGCCACCGTCTACTCCTTTGAGAAGGGGAGGACAGAGTGCATCAGGGAGTTTGGTGTGGCTTACATGCGGCAAGGAGAAGGTGCAGCCCCAAACTGGCTTTCACTTCTAGAACCTTTTGCTATTGCGGGAGCAGCTGCTGGAGCTTTTCAACCGAGCTGCAAGAGTGAAAAGTGTGATGGCATGTCTATCTGAGAAGGAAGGTTCGGTGCCGCAGCCTGTTGTGCACAATTTATATGCTGATAAGAGAAGGGGGTGCTTTTGGAACGTTTTCCTTCCTGACACTTCTGTCTCTGTGAGCTTTAGCTGCTTGGACTCAGGGATACCGAAGGTATGTGAAAGTGACTGGGATGCGAGAATCATGTTGCACAGGGAACAGGGAAGGTCAGCAAATGTTTCCTGTCCTGGCACATCTCTCAGTCTGAACTGCAGCTGCAGATGCTTCACTTCCGCCAAGGACTCTGCCACCTTGAGAGAAGGATGCGCTCTATGGAGTTGAGAAAGAAAGTGCGTCTCACTAGCTTCTTTCCTCTACTTCATAGACAGCAAAGGGGCTATGAAAGGCAGCACTGGCTTTTTGTTCTAGGACTTCTTCTTTACAAGCAGCTGCTGGATGTTTGGAAGGGGGTTTGGGATATGCAAAAATGAGAGGCTAAGATGGTAAGAGGGTAAGATGGAAGTCATCTGGCAAAAGCAGAGCTCACAAAAGGGCCAGCTGAGAAAGCTCTTGCTGCCTACAACTTCAACTGCACCCCTCAAAGCAGCAGCACACACGCTGCTCTCGGCACTTTCCTTCTCAGCTCTACGCACCATCCTAAGCCTTGCCTCTCCCACACTCAGGATCCAAAGACAACGGCACCAGGGACTGCTCACACACTAAAGGCACCAGGACAAAAGGCTCACCAGCTTGGCCTTTGCATTCCCGCTGACAGCTCCACAGCTTGAACCCAGAGAACTGCCTGCTGCCAACAGCCTTTCCAATCACTCTGAGCACCTCATGACAAGGAGTGTGGGGAATGAATCTCCAGCAGCCTCCTGCCCCAGGCTGTCCCCCGGGAGCAGCCCTGCTCCAGGCCGTGACTGCCACCTGCACAGCCAAAGGACCCAGAGCCGGTGTTACACACCACGGCTGTGCCTGGCACAGAGACACCAGTGGCCACACAAGTGGCCATGGCACTGTCCACACACAGTCCCTGCTGCTGCTCCCCCAGCCGCTGGCACCAACTCCCAGCCACCCACTCCTAAAGCCACGGGGCCCACTGGGACACTGCGGGGGCTCGTGGAAGCCAGCGGCCATTGTGACACAGCGGGGCTGCACAGAGCCCACGGTGCTTTGTGACCCGTGGCTCCCAGGAGAGCCTTTGTGATGCTGGGGAACTACTGGCTCCTCTGTGACACCACCACAGAAGCTCAGGGGAGCCCTGGAGACCGTGCTGATGCTATTGAACCTGATGCAACCCTGCCTCCTCTGTGACACCACAGAAGCTCTTGGAGCCCTGGAGACCGTGGTGATGCTATGGAACCTGATGCAACCCTGCCTCCTCTGTGACACCACAGAACCTCTGGGAGCCCTGGAGACCGTGCTGATGCTATGGAACCTGATGCAACCCTGCCTCCACTGTGACACCACAGAACCTCTGGGAGCCCTGGAGACCGTGCTGATGCTATGGAACCTGATGCAACCCTGCCTCCACTGTGACACCACAGAAGCTCGGGGAGCTCTGCAGACCGTGGGGATGCTGGCGAAGCTGACGGAACCCTGGGCACCACAGTGACGCTATGGAACCTGGTGGAACCGAGGGGCCACAGTGACACTGTGGGGCCTTTTGGAAGCAACAGGACCCTGGTGGGAAGCCACGGGATGATTAATCCTGCACGAACCTGCTCCAGGTGGGCTCCTCTCTCCCGGCTTCCACAGGTGCTGCTAGGATCCCACTCCGGCACTGGCTTGGCACGGGCTCACGGCTTCCTTTGGCAATGGCTCTGCTCCAGGATGGCATGCTGCAGAGAATGCAGGTAGATTTTGTGCTCACTCCTGGCATGCAGCTGGACAATAAAGCCTGATCCAGCCCCCCCTCAGCATATGTCCGGCTCTGGCATTGGGGCGGGGCAACTTTGGGAGCAGCCCCAGCCCTGCTCCTGCTCCCGGCTGGGCACCCAGCTGCTGGGACACAGGTGTGTCCTGATGCCACCGTCTACTCCTTTGAGAAGGGGAGGACAGAGTGCATCAGGGAGTTTGGTGTGGCTTACATGCGGCAAGGAGAAGGTGCAGCCCCAAACTGGCTTTCACTTCTAGAACCTTTTGCTATTGCGGGAGCAGCTGCTGGAGCTTTTCAACCGAGCTGCAAGAGTGAAAAGTGTGATGGCATGTCTATCTGAGAAGGAAGGTTCGGTGCCGCAGCCTGTTGTGCACAATTTATATGCTGATAAGAGAAGGGGGTGCTTTTGGAACGTTTTCCTTCCTGACACTTCTGTCTCTGTGAGCTTTAGCTGCTTGGACTCAGGGATACCGAAGGTATGTGAAAGTGACTGGGATGCGAGAATCATGTTGCACAGGGAACAGGGAAGGTCAGCAAATGTTTCCTGTCCTGGCACATCTCTCAGTCTGAACTGCAGCTGCAGATGCTTCACTTCCGCCAAGGACTCTGCCACCTTGAGAGAAGGATGCGCTCTATGGAGTTGAGAAAGAAAGTGCGTCTCACTAGCTTCTTTCCTCTACTTCATAGACAGCAAAGGGGCTATGAAAGGCAGCACTGGCTTTTTGTTCTAGGACTTCTTCTTTACAAGCAGCTGCTGGATGTTTGGAAGGGGGTTTGGGATATGCAAAAATGAGAGGCTAAGATGGTAAGAGGGTAAGATGGAAGTCATCTGGCAAAAGCAGAGCTCACAAAAGGGCCAGCTGAGAAAGCTCTTGCTGCCTACAACTTCAACTGCACCCCTCAAAGCAGCAGCACACACGCTGCTCTCGGCACTTTCCTTCTCAGCTCTACGCACCATCCTAAGCCTTGCCTCTCCCACACTCAGGATCCAAAGACAACGGCACCAGGGACTGCTCACACACTAAAGGCACCAGGACAAAAGGCTCACCAGCTTGGCCTTTGCATTCCCGCTGACAGCTCCACAGCTTGAACCCAGAGAACTGCCTGCTGCCAACAGCCTTTCCAATCACTCTGAGCACCTCATGACAAGGAGTGTGGGGAATGAATCTCCAGCAGCCTCCTGCCCCAGGCTGTCCCCCGGGAGCAGCCCTGCTCCAGGCCGTGACTGCCACCTGCACAGCCAAAGGACCCAGAGCCGGTGTTACACAACCACGGCTGTGCCTGGCACAGAGACACCAGTGGCCACACAAGTGGCCATGGCACTGTCCACACACAGTCCCTGCTGCTGCTCCCCCAGCCGCTGGCACCAACTCCCAGCCACCCACTCCTAAAGCCACGGGGCCCACTGGGACACTGCGGGGGCTCGTGGAAGCCAGCGGCCATTGTGACACAGCGGGGCTGCACAGAGCCCACGGTGCTTTGTGACCCGTGGCTCCCAGGAGAGCCTTTGTGATGCTGGGGAACTACAAGGAAGCCTGGCTCCTCTGTGACACCACCACAGAAGCTCAGGGGAGCCCTGGAGACCGTGCTGATGCTATTGAACCTGATGCAACCCTGCCTCCTCTGTGACACCACAGAAGCTCTTGGAGCCCTGGAGACCGTGGTGATGCTATGGAACCTGATGCAACCCTGCCTCCTCTGTGACACCACAGAACCTCTGGGAGCCCTGGAGACCGTGCTGATGCTATGGAACCTGATGCAACCCTGCCTCCACTGTGACACCACAGAAGCTCAGGGAGCCCTGGAGACTGTGGTGATGCTATGGAACCTGATGCAACCCTGCCTCCACTGTGACACCACAGAACCTCTGGGAGCCCTGGAGACCGTGCTGATGCTATGGAACCTGATGCAACCCTGCCTCCACTGTGACACCACAGAAGCTCGGGGAGCTCTGCAGACCGTGGGGATGCTGGCGAAGCTGACGGAACCCTGGGCACCACAGTGACGCTATGGAACCTGGTGGAACCGAGGGGCCACAGTGACACTGTGGGGCCTTTTGGAAGCAACAGGACCCTGGTGGGAAGCCACGGGATGATTAATCCTGCACGAACCTGCTCCAGGTGGGCTCCTCTCTCCCGGCTTCCACAGGTGCTGCTAGGATCCCACTCCGGCACTGGCTTGGCACGGGCTCACGGCTTCCTTTGGCAATGGCTCTGCTCCAGGATGGCATGCTGCAGAGAATGCAGGTAGATTTTGTGCTCACTCCTGGCATGCAGCTGGACAATAAAGCCTGATCCAGCCCCCCCTCAGCATATGTCCGGCTCTGGCATTGGGGCGGGGCAACTTTGGGAGCAGCCCCAGCCCTGCTCCTGCTCCCGGCTGGGCACCCAGCTGCTGGGACACAGGTGTGTCCTGATGCCACCGTCTACTCCTTTGAGAAGGGGAGGACAGAGTGCATCAGGGAGTTTGGTGTGGCTTACATGCGGCAAGGAGAAGGTGCAGCCCCAAACTGGCTTTCACTTCTAGAACCTTTTGCTATTGCGGGAGCAGCTGCTGGAGCTTTTCAACCGAGCTGCAAGAGTGAAAAGTGTGATGGCATGTCTATCTGAGAAGGAAGGTTCGGTGCCGCAGCCTGTTGTGCACAATTTATATGCTGATAAGAGAAGGGGGTGCTTTTGGAACGTTTTCCTTCCTGACACTTCTGTCTCTGTGAGCTTTAGCTGCTTGGACTCAGGGATACCGAAGGTATGTGAAAGTGACTGGGATGCGAGAATCATGTTGCACAGGGAACAGGGAAGGTCAGCAAATGTTTCCTGTCCTGGCACATCTCTCAGTCTGAACTGCAGCTGCAGATGCTTCACTTCCGCCAAGGACTCTGCCACCTTGAGAGAAGGATGCGCTCTATGGAGTTGAGAAAGAAAGTGCGTCTCACTAGCTTCTTTCCTCTACTTCATAGACAGCAAAGGGGCTATGAAAGGCAGCACTGGCTTTTTGTTCTAGGACTTCTTCTTTACAAGCAGCTGCTGGATGTTTGGAAGGGGGTTTGGGATATGCAAAAATGAGAGGCTAAGATGGTAAGAGGGTAAGATGGAAGTCATCTGGCAAAAGCAGAGCTCACAAAAGGGCCAGCTGAGAAAGCTCTTGCTGCCTACAACTTCAACTGCACCCCTCAAAGCAGCAGCACACACGCTGCTCTCGGCACTTTCCTTCTCAGCTCTACGCACCATCCTAAGCCTTGCCTCTCCCACACTCAGGATCCAAAGACAACGGCACCAGGGACTGCTCACACACTAAAGGCACCAGGACAAAAGGCTCACCAGCTTGGCCTTTGCATTCCCGCTGACAGCTCCACAGCTTGAACCCAGAGAACTGCCTGCTGCCAACAGCCTTTCCAATCACTCTGAGCACCTCATGACAAGGAGTGTGGGGAATGAATCTCCAGCAGCCTCCTGCCCCAGGCTGTCCCCCGGGAGCAGCCCTGCTCCAGGCCGTGACTGCCACCTGCACAGCCAAAGGACCCAGAGCCGGTGTTACACACCACGGCTGTGCCTGGCACAGAGACACCAGTGGCCACACAAGTGGCCATGGCACTGTCCACACACAGTCCCTGCTGCTGCTCCCCCAGCCGCTGGCACCAACTCCCAGCCACCCACTCCTAAAGCCACGGGGCCCACTGGGACACTGCGGGGGCTCGTGGAAGCCAGCGGCCATTGTGACACAGCGGGGCTGCACAGAGCCCACGGTGCTTTGTGACCCGTGGCTCCCAGGAGAGCCTTTGTGATGCTGGGGAACTACTGGCTCCTCTGTGACACCACCACAGAAGCTCAGGGGAGCCCTGGAGACCGTGCTGATGCTATTGAACCTGATGCAACCCTGCCTCCTCTGTGACACCACAGAAGCTCTTGGAGCCCTGGAGACCGTGGTGATGCTATGGAACCTGATGCAACCCTGCCTCCTCTGTGACACCACAGAACCTCTGGGAGCCCTGGAGACCGTGCTGATGCTATGGAACCTGATGCAACCCTGCCTCCACTGTGACACCACAGAAGCTCAGGGAGCCCTGGAGACTGTGGTGATGCTATGGAACCTGATGCAACCCTGCCTCCACTGTGACACCACAGAAGCTCGGGGAGCTCTGCAGACCGTGGGGATGCTGGCGAAGCTGACGGAACCCTGGGCACCACAGTGACGCTATGGAACCTGGTGGAACCGAGGGGCCACAGTGACACTGTGGGGCTTTTTGGAAGCAACAGGACCCTGGTGGGAAGCCACGGGATGATTAATCCTGCACGAACCTGCTCCAGGTGGGCTCCTCTCTCCCGGCTTCCACAGGTGCTGCTAGGATCCCACTCCGGCACTGGCTTGGCACGGGCTCACGGCTTCCTTTGGCAATGGCTCTGCTCCAGGATGGCATGCTGCAGAGAATGCAGGTAGATTTTGTGCTCACTCCTGGCATGCAGCTGGACAATAAAGCCTGATCCAGCCCCCCCTCAGCATATGTCCGGCTCTGGCATTGGGGCGGGGCAACTTTGGGAGCAGCCCCAGCCCTGCTCCTGCTCCCGGCTGGGCACCCAGCTGCTGGGACACAGGTGTGTCCTGATGCCACCATCTACTCCTTTGAGAAGGGGAGGACAGAGTGCATCAGGGAGTTTGGTGTGGCTTACATGCGGCAAGGAGAAGGTGCAGCCCCAAACTGGCTTTCACTTCTAGAACCTTTTGCTATTGCGGGAGCAGCTGCTGGAGCTTTTCAACCGAGCTGCAAGAGTGAAAAGTGTGATGGCATGTCTATCTGAGAAGGAAGGTTCGGTGCCGCAGCCTGTTGTGCACAATTTATATGCTGATAACAGAAGGGGGTGCTTTTGCAACGTTTTCCTTCCTGACACTTCTGTCTCTGTGAGCTTTAGCTGCTTGGACTCAGGGATACCGAAGGTATGTGAAAGTGACTGGGATGCGAGAATCATGTTGCACAGGGAACAGGGAAGGTCAGCAAATGTTTCCTGTCCTGGCACATCTCTCAGTCTGAACTGCAGCTGCAGATGCTTCACTTCCGCCAAGGACTCTGCCACCTTGAGAGAAGGATGCGCTCTATGGAGTTGAGAAAGAAAGTGCGTCTCACTAGCTTCTTTCCTCTACTTCATAGACAGCAAAGGGGCTATGAAAGGCAGCACTGGCTTTTTGTTCTAGGACTTCTTCTTTACAAGCAGCTGCTGGATGTTTGGAAGGGGGTTTGGGATATGCAAAAATGAGAGGCTAAGATGGTAAGAGGGTAAGATGGAAGTCATCTGGCAAAAGCAGAGCTCACAAAAGGGCCAGCTGAGAAAGCTCTTGCTGCCTACAACTTCAACTGCACCCCTCAAAGCAGCAGCACACACGCTGCTCTCGGCACTTTCCTTCTCAGCTCTACGCACCATCCTAAGCCTTGCCTCTCCCACACTCAGGATCCAAAGACAACGGCACCAGGGACTGCTCACACACTAAAGGCACCAGGACAAAAGGCTCACCAGCTTGGCCTTTGCATTCCCGCTGACAGCTCCACAGCTTGAACCCAGAGAACTGCCTGCTGCCAACAGCCTTTCCAATCACTCTGAGCACCTCATGACAAGGAGTGTGGGGAATGAATCTCCAGCAGCCTCCTGCCCCAGGCTGTCCCCCGGGAGCAGCCCTGCTCCAGGCCGTGACTGCCACCTGCACAGCCAAAGGACCCAGAGCCGGTGTTACACACCACGGCTGTGCCTGGCACAGAGACACCAGTGGCCACACAAGTGGCCATGGCACTGTCCACACACAGTCCCTGCTGCTGCTCCCCCAGCCGCTGGCACCAACTCCCAGCCACCCACTCCTAAAGCTACGGGGCCCACTGGGACACTGCGGGGGCTCGTGGAAGCCAGCGGCCATTGTGACACAGCGGGGCTGCACAGAGCCCACGGTGCTTTGTGACCCGTGGCTCCCAGGAGAGCCTTTGTGATGCTGGGGAACTACAAGGAAGCCTGGCTCCTCTGTGACACCACCACAGAAGCTCAGGGGAGCCCTGGAGACCGTGGTGATGCTATGGAACCTGATGCAACCCTGCCTCCACTGTGACACCACAGAAGCTCAGGGAGCCCTGGAGACTGTGGTGATGCTATGGAACCTGATGCAACCCTGCCTCCACTGTGACACCACAGAACCTCTGGGAGCCCTGGAGACCGTGCTGATGCTATGGAACCTGATGCAACCCTGCCTCCACTGTGACACCACAGAAGCTCGGGGAGCTCTGCAGACCGTGGGGATGCTGGCGAAGCTGACGGAACCCTGGGCACCACAGTGACGCTATGGAACCTGGTGGAACCGAGGGGCCACAGTGACACTGTGGGGCCTTTTGGAAGCAACAGGACCCTGGTGGGAAGCCACGGGATGATTAATCCTGCACGAACCTGCTCCAGGTGGGCTCCTCTCTCCCGGCTTCCACAGGTGCTGCTAGGATCCCACTCCGGCACTGGCTTGGCACGGGCTCACGGCTTCCTTTGGCAATGGCTCTGCTCCAGGATGGCATGCTGCAGAGAATGCAGGTAGATTTTGTGCTCACTCCTGGCATGCAGCTGGACAATAAAGCCTGATCCAGCCCCCCCTCAGCATATGTCCGGCTCTGGCATTGGGGCGGGGCAACTTTGGGAGCAGCCCCAGCCCTGCTCCTGCTCCCGGCTGGGCACCCAGCTGCTGGGACACAGGTGTGTCCTGATGCCACCGTCTACTCCTTTGAGAAGGGGAGGACAGAGTGCATCAGGGAGTTTGGTGTGGCTTACATGCGGCAAGGAGAAGGTGCAGCCCCAAACTGGCTTTCACTTCTAGAACCTTTTGCTATTGCGGGAGCAGCTGCTGGAGCTTTTCAACCGAGCTGCAAGAGTGAAAAGTGTGATGGCATGTCTATCTGAGAAGGAAGGTTCGGTGCCGCAGCCTGTTGTGCACAATTTATATGCTGATAAGAGAAGGGGGTGCTTTTGGAACGTTTTCCTTCCTGACACTTCTGTCTCTGTGAGCTTTAGCTGCTTGGACTCAGGGATACCGAAGGTATGTGAAAGTGACTGGGATGCGAGAATCATGTTGCACAGGGAACAGGGAAGGTCAGCAAATGTTTCCTGTCCTGGCACATCTCTCAGTCTGAACTGCAGCTGCAGATGCTTCACTTCCGCCAAGGACTCTGCCACCTTGAGAGAAGGATGCGCTCTATGGAGTTGAGAAAGAAAGTGCGTCTCACTAGCTTCTTTCCTCTACTTCATAGACAGCAAAGGGGCTATGAAAGGCAGCACTGGCTTTTTGTTCTAGGACTTCTTCTTTACAAGCAGCTGCTGGATGTTTGGAAGGGGGTTTGGGATATGCAAAAATGAGAGGCTAAGATGGTAAGAGGGTAAGATGGAAGTCATCTGGCAAAAGCAGAGCTCACAAAAGGGCCAGCTGAGAAAGCTCTTGCTGCCTACAACTTCAACTGCACCCCTCAAAGCAGCAGCACACACGCTGCTCTCGGCACTTTCCTTCTCAGCTCTACGCACCATCCTAAGCCTTGCCTCTCCCACACTCAGGATCCAAAGACAACGGCACCAGGGACTGCTCACACACTAAAGGCACCAGGACAAAAGGCTCACCAGCTTGGCCTTTGCATTCCCGCTGACAGCTCCACAGCTTGAACCCAGAGAACTGCCTGCTGCCAACAGCCTTTCCAATCACTCTGAGCACCTCATGACAAGGAGTGTGGGGAATGAATCTCCAGCAGCCTCCTGCCCCAGGCTGTCCCCCGGGAGCAGCCCTGCTCCAGGCCGTGACTGCCACCTGCACAGCCAAAGGACCCAGAGCCGGTGTTACACAACCACGGCTGTGCCTGGCACAGAGACACCAGTGGCCACACAAGTGGCCATGGCACTGTCCACACACAGTCCCTGCTGCTGCTCCCCCAGCCGCTGGCACCAACTCCCAGCCACCCACTCCTAAAGCCACGGGGCCCACTGGGACACTGCGGGGGCTCGTGGAAGCCAGCGGCCATTGTGACACAGCGGGGCTGCACAGAGCCCACGGTGCTTTGTGACCCGTGGCTCCCAGGAGAGCCTTTGTGATGCTGGGGAACTACAAGGAAGCCTGGCTCCTCTGTGACACCACCACAGAAGCTCAGGGGAGCCCTGGAGACCGTGCTGATGCTATTGAACCTGATGCAACCCTGCCTCCTCTGTGACACCACAGAAGCTCTTGGAGCCCTGGAGACCGTGGTGATGCTATGGAACCTGATGCAACCCTGCCTCCTCTGTGACACCACAGAACCTCTGGGAGCCCTGGAGACCGTGCTGATGCTATGGAACCTGATGCAACCCTGCCTCCACTGTGACACCACAGAAGCTCAGGGAGCCCTGGAGACTGTGGTGATGCTATGGAACCTGATGCAACCCTGCCTCCACTGTGACACCACAGAACCTCTGGGAGCCCTGGAGACCGTGCTGATGCTATGGAACCTGATGCAACCCTGCCTCCACTGTGACACCACAGAAGCTCGGGGAGCTCTGCAGACCGTGGGGATGCTGGCGAAGCTGACGGAACCCTGGGCACCACAGTGACGCTATGGAACCTGGTGGAACCGAGGGGCCACAGTGACACTGTGGGGCCTTTTGGAAGCAACAGGACCCTGGTGGGAAGCCACGGGATGATTAATCCTGCACGAACCTGCTCCAGGTGGGCTCCTCTCTCCCGGCTTCCACAGGTGCTGCTAGGATCCCACTCCGGCACTGGCTTGGCACGGGCTCACGGCTTCCTTTGGCAATGGCTCTGCTCCAGGATGGCATGCTGCAGAGAATGCAGGTAGATTTTGTGCTCACTCCTGGCATGCAGCTGGACAATAAAGCCTGATCCAGCCCCCCCTCAGCATATGTCCGGCTCTGGCATTGGGGCGGGGCAACTTTGGGAGCAGCCCCAGCCCTGCTCCTGCTCCCGGCTGGGCACCCAGCTGCTGGGACACAGGTGTGTCCTGATGCCACCGTCTACTCCTTTGAGAAGGGGAGGACAGAGTGCATCAGGGAGTTTGGTGTGGCTTACATGCGGCAAGGAGAAGGTGCAGCCCCAAACTGGCTTTCACTTCTAGAACCTTTTGCTATTGCGGGAGCAGCTGCTGGAGCTTTTCAACCGAGCTGCAAGAGTGAAAAGTGTGATGGCATGTCTATCTGAGAAGGAAGGTTCGGTGCCGCAGCCTGTTGTGCACAATTTATATGCTGATAAGAGAAGGGGGTGCTTTTGGAACGTTTTCCTTCCTGACACTTCTGTCTCTGTGAGCTTTAGCTGCTTGGACTCAGGGATACCGAAGGTATGTGAAAGTGACTGGGATGCGAGAATCATGTTGCACAGGGAACAGGGAAGGTCAGCAAATGTTTCCTGTCCTGGCACATCTCTCAGTCTGAACTGCAGCTGCAGATGCTTCACTTCCGCCAAGGACTCTGCCACCTTGAGAGAAGGATGCGCTCTATGGAGTTGAGAAAGAAAGTGCGTCTCACTAGCTTCTTTCCTCTACTTCATAGACAGCAAAGGGGCTATGAAAGGCAGCACTGGCTTTTTGTTCTAGGACTTCTTCTTTACAAGCAGCTGCTGGATGTTTGGAAGGGGGTTTGGGATATGCAAAAATGAGAGGCTAAGATGGTAAGAGGGTAAGATGGAAGTCATCTGGCAAAAGCAGAGCTCACAAAAGGGCCAGCTGAGAAAGCTCTTGCTGCCTACAACTTCAACTGCACCCCTCAAAGCAGCAGCACACACGCTGCTCTCGGCACTTTCCTTCTCAGCTCTACGCACCATCCTAAGCCTTGCCTCTCCCACACTCAGGATCCAAAGACAACGGCACCAGGGACTGCTCACACACTAAAGGCACCAGGACAAAAGGCTCACCAGCTTGGCCTTTGCATTCCCGCTGACAGCTCCACAGCTTGAACCCAGAGAACTGCCTGCTGCCAACAGCCTTTCCAATCACTCTGAGCACCTCATGACAAGGAGTGTGGGGAATGAATCTCCAGCAGCCTCCTGCCCCAGGCTGTCCCCCGGGAGCAGCCCTGCTCCAGGCCGTGACTGCCACCTGCACAGCCAAAGGACCCAGAGCCGGTGTTACACAACCACGGCTGTGCCTGGCACAGAGACACCAGTGGCCACACAAGTGGCCATGGCACTGTCCACACACAGTCCCTGCTGCTGCTCCCCCAGCCGCTGGCACCAACTCCCAGCCACCCACTCCTAAAGCCACGGGGCCCACTGGGACACTGCGGGGGCTCGTGGAAGCCAGCGGCCATTGTGACACAGCGGGGCTGCACAGAGCCCACGGTGCTTTGTGACCCGTGGCTCCCAGGAGAGCCTTTGTGATGCTGGGGAACTACAAGGAAGCCTGGCTCCTCTGTGACACCACCACAGAAGCTCAGGGGAGCCCTGGAGACCGTGCTGATGCTATTGAACCTGATGCAACCCTGCCTCCTCTGTGACACCACAGAAGCTCTTGGAGCCCTGGAGACCGTGGTGATGCTATGGAACCTGATGCAACCCTGCCTCCTCTGTGACACCACAGAACCTCTGGGAGCCCTGGAGACCGTGCTGATGCTATGGAACCTGATGCAACCCTGCCTCCACTGTGACACCACAGAAGCTCAGGGAGCCCTGGAGACTGTGGTGATGCTATGGAACCTGATGCAACCCTGCCTCCACTGTGACACCACAGAACCTCTGGGAGCCCTGGAGACCGTGCTGATGCTATGGAACCTGATGCAACCCTGCCTCCACTGTGACACCACAGAAGCTCGGGGAGCTCTGCAGACCGTGGGGATGCTGGCGAAGCTGACGGAACCCTGGGCACCACAGTGACGCTATGGAACCTGGTGGAACCGAGGGGCCACAGTGACACTGTGGGGCCTTTTGGAAGCAACAGGACCCTGGTGGGAAGCCACGGGATGATTAATCCTGCACGAACCTGCTCCAGGTGGGCTCCTCTCTCCCGGCTTCCACAGGTGCTGCTAGGATCCCACTCCGGCACTGGCTTGGCACGGGCTCACGGCTTCCTTTGGCAATGGCTCTGCTCCAGGATGGCATGCTGCAGAGAATGCAGGTAGATTTTGTGCTCACTCCTGGCATGCAGCTGGACAATAAAGCCTGATCCAGCCCCCCCTCAGCATATGTCCGGCTCTGGCATTGGGGCGGGGCAACTTTGGGAGCAGCCCCAGCCCTGCTCCTGCTCCCGGCTGGGCACCCAGCTGCTGGGACACAGGTGTGTCCTGATGCCACCGTCTACTCCTTTGAGAAGGGGAGGACAGAGTGCATCAGGGAGTTTGGTGTGGCTTACATGCGGCAAGGAGAAGGTGCAGCCCCAAACTGGCTTTCACTTCTAGAACCTTTTGCTATTGCGGGAGCAGCTGCTGGAGCTTTTCAACCGAGCTGCAAGAGTGAAAAGTGTGATGGCATGTCTATCTGAGAAGGAAGGTTCGGTGCCGCAGCCTGTTGTGCACAATTTATATGCTGATAAGAGAAGGGGGTGCTTTTGGAACGTTTTCCTTCCTGACACTTCTGTCTCTGTGAGCTTTAGCTGCTTGGACTCAGGGATACCGAAGGTATGTGAAAGTGACTGGGATGCGAGAATCATGTTGCACAGGGAACAGGGAAGGTCAGCAAATGTTTCCTGTCCTGGCACATCTCTCAGTCTGAACTGCAGCTGCAGATGCTTCACTTCCGCCAAGGACTCTGCCACCTTGAGAGAAGGATGCGCTCTATGGAGTTGAGAAAGAAAGTGCGTCTCACTAGCTTCTTTCCTCTACTTCATAGACAGCAAAGGGGCTATGAAAGGCAGCACTGGCTTTTTGTTCTAGGACTTCTTCTTTACAAGCAGCTGCTGGATGTTTGGAAGGGGGTTTGGGATATGCAAAAATGAGAGGCTAAGATGGTAAGAGGGTAAGATGGAAGTCATCTGGCAAAAGCAGAGCTCACAAAAGGGCCAGCTGAGAAAGCTCTTGCTGCCTACAACTTCAACTGCACCCCTCAAAGCAGCAGCACACACGCTGCTCTCGGCACTTTCCTTCTCAGCTCTACGCACCATCCTAAGCCTTGCCTCTCCCACACTCAGGATCCAAAGACAACGGCACCAGGGACTGCTCACACACTAAAGGCACCAGGACAAAAGGCTCACCAGCTTGGCCTTTGCATTCCCGCTGACAGCTCCACAGCTTGAACCCAGAGAACTGCCTGCTGCCAACAGCCTTTCCAATCACTCTGAGCACCTCATGACAAGGAGTGTGGGGAATGAATCTCCAGCAGCCTCCTGCCCCAGGCTGTCCCCCGGGAGCAGCCCTGCTCCAGGCCGTGACTGCCACCTGCACAGCCAAAGGACCCAGAGCCGGTGTTACACACCACGGCTGTGCCTGGCACAGAGACACCAGTGGCCACACAAGTGGCCATGGCACTGTCCACACACAGTCCCTGCTGCTGCTCCCCCAGCCGCTGGCACCAACTCCCAGCCACCCACTCCTAAAGCCACGGGGCCCACTGGGACACTGCGGGGGCTCGTGGAAGCCAGCGGCCATTGTGACACAGCGGGGCTGCACAGAGCCCACGGTGCTTTGTGACCCGTGGCTCCCAGGAGAGCCTTTGTGATGCTGGGGAACTACTGGCTCCTCTGTGACACCACCACAGAAGCTCAGGGGAGCCCTGGAGACCGTGCTGATGCTATTGAACCTGATGCAACCCTGCCTCCTCTGTGACACCACAGAAGCTCTTGGAGCCCTGGAGACCGTGGTGATGCTATGGAACCTGATGCAACCCTGCCTCCTCTGTGACACCACAGAACCTCTGGGAGCCCTGGAGACCGTGCTGATGCTATGGAACCTGATGCAACCCTGCCTCCACTGTGACACCACAGAACCTCTGGGAGCCCTGGAGACCGTGCTGATGCTATGGAACCTGATGCAACCCTGCCTCCACTGTGACACCACAGAAGCTCGGGGAGCTCTGCAGACCGTGGGGATGCTGGCGAAGCTGACGGAACCCTGGGCACCACAGTGACGCTATGGAACCTGGTGGAACCGAGGGGCCACAGTGACACTGTGGGGCCTTTTGGAAGCAACAGGACCCTGGTGGGAAGCCACGGGATGATTAATCCTGCACGAACCTGCTCCAGGTGGGCTCCTCTCTCCCGGCTTCCACAGGTGCTGCTAGGATCCCACTCCGGCACTGGCTTGGCACGGGCTCACGGCTTCCTTTGGCAATGGCTCTGCTCCAGGATGGCATGCTGCAGAGAATGCAGGTAGATTTTGTGCTCACTCCTGGCATGCAGCTGGACAATAAAGCCTGATCCAGCCCCCCCTCAGCATATGTCCGGCTCTGGCATTGGGGCGGGGCAACTTTGGGAGCAGCCCCAGCCCTGCTCCTGCTCCCGGCTGGGCACCCAGCTGCTGGGACACAGGTGTGTCCTGATGCCACCGTCTACTCCTTTGAGAAGGGGAGGACAGAGTGCATCAGGGAGTTTGGTGTGGCTTACATGCGGCAAGGAGAAGGTGCAGCCCCAAACTGGCTTTCACTTCTAGAACCTTTTGCTATTGCGGGAGCAGCTGCTGGAGCTTTTCAACCGAGCTGCAAGAGTGAAAAGTGTGATGGCATGTCTATCTGAGAAGGAAGGTTCGGTGCCGCAGCCTGTTGTGCACAATTTATATGCTGATAAGAGAAGGGGGTGCTTTTGGAACGTTTTCCTTCCTGACACTTCTGTCTCTGTGAGCTTTAGCTGCTTGGACTCAGGGATACCGAAGGTATGTGAAAGTGACTGGGATGCGAGAATCATGTTGCACAGGGAACAGGGAAGGTCAGCAAATGTTTCCTGTCCTGGCACATCTCTCAGTCTGAACTGCAGCTGCAGATGCTTCACTTCCGCCAAGGACTCTGCCACCTTGAGAGAAGGATGCGCTCTATGGAGTTGAGAAAGAAAGTGCGTCTCACTAGCTTCTTTCCTCTACTTCATAGACAGCAAAGGGGCTATGAAAGGCAGCACTGGCTTTTTGTTCTAGGACTTCTTCTTTACAAGCAGCTGCTGGATGTTTGGAAGGGGGTTTGGGATATGCAAAAATGAGAGGCTAAGATGGTAAGAGGGTAAGATGGAAGTCATCTGGCAAAAGCAGAGCTCACAAAAGGGCCAGCTGAGAAAGCTCTTGCTGCCTACAACTTCAACTGCACCCCTCAAAGCAGCAGCACACACGCTGCTCTCGGCACTTTCCTTCTCAGCTCTACGCACCATCCTAAGCCTTGCCTCTCCCACACTCAGGATCCAAAGACAACGGCACCAGGGACTGCTCACACACTAAAGGCACCAGGACAAAAGGCTCACCAGCTTGGCCTTTGCATTCCCGCTGACAGCTCCACAGCTTGAACCCAGAGAACTGCCTGCTGCCAACAGCCTTTCCAATCACTCTGAGCACCTCATGACAAGGAGTGTGGGGAATGAATCTCCAGCAGCCTCCTGCCCCAGGCTGTCCCCCGGGAGCAGCCCTGCTCCAGGCCGTGACTGCCACCTGCACAGCCAAAGGACCCAGAGCCGGTGTTACACAACCACGGCTGTGCCTGGCACAGAGACACCAGTGGCCACACAAGTGGCCATGGCACTGTCCACACACAGTCCCTGCTGCTGCTCCCCCAGCCGCTGGCACCAACTCCCAGCCACCCACTCCTAAAGCCACGGGGCCCACTGGGACACTGCGGGGGCTCGTGGAAGCCAGCGGCCATTGTGACACAGCGGGGCTGCACAGAGCCCACGGTGCTTTGTGACCCGTGGCTCCCAGGAGAGCCTTTGTGATGCTGGGGAACTACAAGGAAGCCTGGCTCCTCTGTGACACCACCACAGAAGCTCAGGGGAGCCCTGGAGACCGTGCTGATGCTATTGAACCTGATGCAACCCTGCCTCCTCTGTGACACCACAGAAGCTCTTGGAGCCCTGGAGACCGTGGTGATGCTATGGAACCTGATGCAACCCTGCCTCCTCTGTGACACCACAGAACCTCTGGGAGCCCTGGAGACCGTGCTGATGCTATGGAACCTGATGCAACCCTGCCTCCACTGTGACACCACAGAAGCTCAGGGAGCCCTGGAGACTGTGGTGATGCTATGGAACCTGATGCAACCCTGCCTCCACTGTGACACCACAGAACCTCTGGGAGCCCTGGAGACCGTGCTGATGCTATGGAACCTGATGCAACCCTGCCTCCACTGTGACACCACAGAAGCTCGGGGAGCTCTGCAGACCGTGGGGATGCTGGCGAAGCTGACGGAACCCTGGGCACCACAGTGACGCTATGGAACCTGGTGGAACCGAGGGGCCACAGTGACACTGTGGGGCCTTTTGGAAGCAACAGGACCCTGGTGGGAAGCCACGGGATGATTAATCCTGCACGAACCTGCTCCAGGTGGGCTCCTCTCTCCCGGCTTCCACAGGTGCTGCTAGGATCCCACTCCGGCACTGGCTTGGCACGGGCTCACGGCTTCCTTTGGCAATGGCTCTGCTCCAGGATGGCATGCTGCAGAGAATGCAGGTAGATTTTGTGCTCACTCCTGGCATGCAGCTGGACAATAAAGCCTGATCCAGCCCCCCCTCAGCATATGTCCGGCTCTGGCATTGGGGCGGGGCAACTTTGGGAGCAGCCCCAGCCCTGCTCCTGCTCCCGGCTGGGCACCCAGCTGCTGGGACACAGGTGTGTCCTGATGCCACCGTCTACTCCTTTGAGAAGGGGAGGACAGAGTGCATCAGGGAGTTTGGTGTGGCTTACATGCGGCAAGGAGAAGGTGCAGCCCCAAACTGGCTTTCACTTCTAGAACCTTTTGCTATTGCGGGAGCAGCTGCTGGAGCTTTTCAACCGAGCTGCAAGAGTGAAAAGTGTGATGGCATGTCTATCTGAGAAGGAAGGTTCGGTGCCGCAGCCTGTTGTGCACAATTTATATGCTGATAAGAGAAGGGGGTGCTTTTGGAACGTTTTCCTTCCTGACACTTCTGTCTCTGTGAGCTTTAGCTGCTTGGACTCAGGGATACCGAAGGTATGTGTAAGTGACTGGGATGCGAGAATCATGTTGCACAGGGAACAGGGAAGGTCAGCAAATGTTTCCTGTCCTGGCACATCTCTCAGTCTGAACTGCAGCTGCAGATGCTTCACTTCCGCCAAGGACTCTGCCACCTTGAGAGAAGGATGCGCTCTATGGAGTTGAGAAAGAAAGTGCGTCTCACTAGCTTCTTTCCTCTACTTCATAGACAGCAAAGGGGCTATGAAAGGCAGCACTGGCTTTTTGTTCTAGGACTTCTTCTTTACAAGCAGCTGCTGGATGTTTGGAAGGGGGTTTGGGATATGCAAAAATGAGAGGCTAAGATGGTAAGAGGGTAAGATGGAAGTCATCTGGCAAAAGCAGAGCTCACAAAAGGGCCAGCTGAGAAAGCTCTTGCTGCCTACAACTTCAACTGCACCCCTCAAAGCAGCAGCACACACGCTGCTCTCGGCACTTTCCTTCTCAGCTCTACGCACCATCCTAAGCCTTGCCTCTCCCACACTCAGGATCCAAAGACAACGGCACCAGGGACTGCTCACACACTAAAGGCACCAGGACAAAAGGCTCACCAGCTTGGCCTTTGCATTCCCGCTGACAGCTCCACAGCTTGAACCCAGAGAACTGCCTGCTGCCAACAGCCTTTCCAATCACTCTGAGCACCTCATGACAAGGAGTGTGGGGAATGAATCTCCAGCAGCCTCCTGCCCCAGGCTGTCCCCCGGGAGCAGCCCTGCTCCAGGCCGTGACTGCCACCTGCACAGCCAAAGGACCCAGAGCCGGTGTTACACACCACGGCTGTGCCTGGCACAGAGACACCAGTGGCCACACAAGTGGCCATGGCACTGTCCACACACAGTCCCTGCTGCTGCTCCCCCAGCCGCTGGCACCAACTCCCAGCCACCCACTCCTAAAGCCACGGGGCCCACTGGGACACTGCGGGGGCTCGTGGAAGCCAGCGGCCATTGTGACACAGCGGGGCTGCACAGAGCCCACGGTGCTTTGTGACCCGTGGCTCCCAGGAGAGCCTTTGTGATGCTGGGGAACTACTGGCTCCTCTGTGACACCACCACAGAAGCTCAGGGGAGCCCTGGAGACCGTGCTGATGCTATTGAACCTGATGCAACCCTGCCTCCTCTGTGACACCACAGAAGCTCTTGGAGCCCTGGAGACCGTGGTGATGCTATGGAACCTGATGCAACCCTGCCTCCTCTGTGACACCACAGAACCTCTGGGAGCCCTGGAGACCGTGCTGATGCTATGGAACCTGATGCAACCCTGCCTCCACTGTGACACCACAGAAGCTCAGGGAGCCCTGGAGACTGTGGTGATGCTATGGAACCTGATGCAACCCTGCCTCCACTGTGACACCACAGAAGCTCGGGGAGCTCTGCAGACCGTGGGGATGCTGGCGAAGCTGACGGAACCCTGGGCACCACAGTGACGCTATGGAACCTGGTGGAACCGAGGGGCCACAGTGACACTGTGGGGCTTTTTGGAAGCAACAGGACCCTGGTGGGAAGCCACGGGATGATTAATCCTGCACGAACCTGCTCCAGGTGGGCTCCTCTCTCCCGGCTTCCACAGGTGCTGCTAGGATCCCACTCCGGCACTGGCTTGGCACGGGCTCACGGCTTCCTTTGGCAATGGCTCTGCTCCAGGATGGCATGCTGCAGAGAATGCAGGTAGATTTTGTGCTCACTCCTGGCATGCAGCTGGACAATAAAGCCTGATCCAGCCCCCCCTCAGCATATGTCCGGCTCTGGCATTGGGGCGGGGCAACTTTGGGAGCAGCCCCAGCCCTGCTCCTGCTCCCGGCTGGGCACCCAGCTGCTGGGACACAGGTGTGTCCTGATGCCACCGTCTACTCCTTTGAGAAGGGGAGGACAGAGTGCATCAGGGAGTTTGGTGTGGCTTACATGCGGCAAGGAGAAGGTGCAGCCCCAAACTGGCTTTCACTTCTAGAACCTTTTGCTATTGCGGGAGCAGCTGCTGGAGCTTTTCAACCGAGCTGCAAGAGTGAAAAGTGTGATGGCATGTCTATCTGAGAAGGAAGGTTCGGTGCCGCAGCCTGTTGTGCACAATTTATATGCTGATAAGAGAAGGGGGTGCTTTTGCAACGTTTTCCTTCCTGACACTTCTGTCTCTGTGAGCTTTAGCTGCTTGGACTCAGGGATACCGAAGGTATGTGAAAGTGACTGGGATGCGAGAATCATGTTGCACAGGGAACAGGGAAGGTCAGCAAATGTTTCCTGTCCTGGCACATCTCTCAGTCTGAACTGCAGCTGCAGATGCTTCACTTCCGCCAAGGACTCTGCCACCTTGAGAGAAGGATGCGCTCTATGGAGTTGAGAAAGAAAGTGCGTCTCACTAGCTTCTTTCCTCTACTTCATAGACAGCAAAGGGGCTATGAAAGGCAGCACTGGCTTTTTGTTCTAGGACTTCTTCTTTACAAGCAGCTGCTGGATGTTTGGAAGGGGGTTTGGGATATGCAAAAATGAGAGGCTAAGATGGTAAGAGGGTAAGATGGAAGTCATCTGGCAAAAGCAGAGCTCACAAAAGGGCCAGCTGAGAAAGCTCTTGCTGCCTACAACTTCAACTGCACCCCTCAAAGCAGCAGCACACACGCTGCTCTCGGCACTTTCCTTCTCAGCTCTACGCACCATCCTAAGCCTTGCCTCTCCCACACTCAGGATCCAAAGACAACGGCACCAGGGACTGCTCACACACTAAAGGCACCAGGACAAAAGGCTCACCAGCTTGGCCTTTGCATTCCCGCTGACAGCTCCACAGCTTGAACCCAGAGAACTGCCTGCTGCCAACAGCCTTTCCAATCACTCTGAGCACCTCATGACAAGGAGTGTGGGGAATGAATCTCCAGCAGCCTCCTGCCCCAGGCTGTCCCCCGGGAGCAGCCCTGCTCCAGGCCGTGACTGCCACCTGCACAGCCAAAGGACCCAGAGCCGGTGTTACACACCACGGCTGTGCCTGGCACAGAGACACCAGTGGCCACACAAGTGGCCATGGCACTGTCCACACACAGTCCCTGCTGCTGCTCCCCCAGCCGCTGGCACCAACTCCCAGCCACCCACTCCTAAAGCTACGGGGCCCACTGGGACACTGCGGGGGCTCGTGGAAGCCAGCGGCCATTGTGACACAGCGGGGCTGCACAGAGCCCACGGTGCTTTGTGACCCGTGGCTCCCAGGAGAGCCTTTGTGATGCTGGGGAACTACAAGGAAGCCTGGCTCCTCTGTGACACCACCACAGAAGCTCAGGGGAGCCCTGGAGACCGTGGTGATGCTATGGAACCTGATGCAACCCTGCCTCCACTGTGACACCACAGAAGCTCAGGGAGCCCTGGAGACTGTGGTGATGCTATGGAACCTGATGCAACCCTGCCTCCACTGTGACACCACAGAACCTCTGGGAGCCCTGGAGACCGTGCTGATGCTATGGAACCTGATGCAACCCTGCCTCCACTGTGACACCACAGAAGCTCGGGGAGCTCTGCAGACCGTGGGGATGCTGGCGAAGCTGACGGAACCCTGGGCACCACAGTGACGCTATGGAACCTGGTGGAACCGAGGGGCCACAGTGACACTGTGGGGCCTTTTGGAAGCAACAGGACCCTGGTGGGAAGCCACGGGATGATTAATCCTGCACGAACCTGCTCCAGGTGGGCTCCTCTCTCCCGGCTTCCACAGGTGCTGCTAGGATCCCACTCCGGCACTGGCTTGGCACGGGCTCACGGCTTCCTTTGGCAATGGCTCTGCTCCAGGATGGCATGCTGCAGAGAATGCAGGTAGATTTTGTGCTCACTCCTGGCATGCAGCTGGACAATAAAGCCTGATCCAGCCCCCCCTCAGCATATGTCCGGCTCTGGCATTGGGGCGGGGCAACTTTGGGAGCAGCCCCAGCCCTGCTCCTGCTCCCGGCTGGGCACCCAGCTGCTGGGACACAGGTGTGTCCTGATGCCACCGTCTACTCCTTTGAGAAGGGGAGGACAGAGTGCATCAGGGAGTTTGGTGTGGCTTACATGCGGCAAGGAGAAGGTGCAGCCCCAAACTGGCTTTCACTTCTAGAACCTTTTGCTATTGCGGGAGCAGCTGCTGGAGCTTTTCAACCGAGCTGCAAGAGTGAAAAGTGTGATGGCATGTCTATCTGAGAAGGAAGGTTCGGTGCCGCAGCCTGTTGTGCACAATTTATATGCTGATAAGAGAAGGGGGTGCTTTTGGAACGTTTTCCTTCCTGACACTTCTGTCTCTGTGAGCTTTAGCTGCTTGGACTCAGGGATACCGAAGGTATGTGAAAGTGACTGGGATGCGAGAATCATGTTGCACAGGGAACAGGGAAGGTCAGCAAATGTTTCCTGTCCTGGCACATCTCTCAGTCTGAACTGCAGCTGCAGATGCTTCACTTCCGCCAAGGACTCTGCCACCTTGAGAGAAGGATGCGCTCTATGGAGTTGAGAAAGAAAGTGCGTCTCACTAGCTTCTTTCCTCTACTTCATAGACAGCAAAGGGGCTATGAAAGGCAGCACTGGCTTTTTGTTCTAGGACTTCTTCTTTACAAGCAGCTGCTGGATGTTTGGAAGGGGGTTTGGGATATGCAAAAATGAGAGGCTAAGATGGTAAGAGGGTAAGATGGAAGTCATCTGGCAAAAGCAGAGCTCACAAAAGGGCCAGCTGAGAAAGCTCTTGCTGCCTACAACTTCAACTGCACCCCTCAAAGCAGCAGCACACACGCTGCTCTCGGCACTTTCCTTCTCAGCTCTACGCACCATCCTAAGCCTTGCCTCTCCCACACTCAGGATCCAAAGACAACGGCACCAGGGACTGCTCACACACTAAAGGCACCAGGACAAAAGGCTCACCAGCTTGGCCTTTGCATTCCCGCTGACAGCTCCACAGCTTGAACCCAGAGAACTGCCTGCTGCCAACAGCCTTTCCAATCACTCTGAGCACCTCATGACAAGGAGTGTGGGGAATGAATCTCCAGCAGCCTCCTGCCCCAGGCTGTCCCCCGGGAGCAGCCCTGCTCCAGGCCGTGACTGCCACCTGCACAGCCAAAGGACCCAGAGCCGGTGTTACACAACCACGGCTGTGCCTGGCACAGAGACACCAGTGGCCACACAAGTGGCCATGGCACTGTCCACACACAGTCCCTGCTGCTGCTCCCCCAGCCGCTGGCACCAACTCCCAGCCACCCACTCCTAAAGCCACGGGGCCCACTGGGACACTGCGGGGGCTCGTGGAAGCCAGCGGCCATTGTGACACAGCGGGGCTGCACAGAGCCCACGGTGCTTTGTGACCCGTGGCTCCCAGGAGAGCCTTTGTGATGCTGGGGAACTACAAGGAAGCCTGGCTCCTCTGTGACACCACCACAGAAGCTCAGGGGAGCCCTGGAGACCGTGCTGATGCTATGGAACCTGATGCAACCCTGCCTCCTCTGTGACACCACAGAACCTCTGGGAGCCCTGGAGACCGTGCTGATGCTATGGAACCTGATGCAACCCTGCCTCCACTGTGACACCACAGAAGCTCAGGGAGCCCTGGAGACTGTGGTGATGCTATGGAACCTGATGCAACCCTGCCTCCACTGTGACACCACAGAACCTCTGGGAGCCCTGGAGACCGTGCTGATGCTATGGAACCTGATGCAACCCTGCCTCCACTGTGACACCACAGAAGCTCGGGGAGCTCTGCAGACCGTGGGGATGCTGGCGAAGCTGACGGAACCCTGGGCACCACAGTGACGCTATGGAACCTGGTGGAACCGAGGGGCCACAGTGACACTGTGGGGCCTTTTGGAAGCAACAGGACCCTGGTGGGAAGCCACGGGATGATTAATCCTGCACGAACCTGCTCCAGGTGGGCTCCTCTCTCCCGGCTTCCACAGGTGCTGCTAGGATCCCACTCCGGCACTGGCTTGGCACGGGCTCACGGCTTCCTTTGGCAATGGCTCTGCTCCAGGATGGCATGCTGCAGAGAATGCAGGTAGATTTTGTGCTCACTCCTGGCATGCAGCTGGACAATAAAGCCTGATCCAGCCCCCCCTCAGCATATGTCCGGCTCTGGCATTGGGGCGGGGCAACTTTGGGAGCAGCCCCAGCCCTGCTCCTGCTCCCGGCTGGGCACCCAGCTGCTGGGACACAGGTGTGTCCTGATGCCACCGTCTACTCCTTTGAGAAGGGGAGGACAGAGTGCATCAGGGAGTTTGGTGTGGCTTACATGCGGCAAGGAGAAGGTGCAGCCCCAAACTGGCTTTCACTTCTAGAACCTTTTGCTATTGCGGGAGCAGCTGCTGGAGCTTTTCAACCGAGCTGCAAGAGTGAAAAGTGTGATGGCATGTCTATCTGAGAAGGAAGGTTCGGTGCCGCAGCCTGTTGTGCACAATTTATATGCTGATAAGAGAAGGGGGTGCTTTTGGAACGTTTTCCTTCCTGACACTTCTGTCTCTGTGAGCTTTAGCTGCTTGGACTCAGGGATACCGAAGGTATGTGAAAGTGACTGGGATGCGAGAATCATGTTGCACAGGGAACAGGGAAGGTCAGCAAATGTTTCCTGTCCTGGCACATCTCTCAGTCTGAACTGCAGCTGCAGATGCTTCACTTCCGCCAAGGACTCTGCCACCTTGAGAGAAGGATGCGCTCTATGGAGTTGAGAAAGAAAGTGCGTCTCACTAGCTTCTTTCCTCTACTTCATAGACAGCAAAGGGGCTATGAAAGGCAGCACTGGCTTTTTGTTCTAGGACTTCTTCTTTACAAGCAGCTGCTGGATGTTTGGAAGGGGGTTTGGGATATGCAAAAATGAGAGGCTAAGATGGTAAGAGGGTAAGATGGAAGTCATCTGGCAAAAGCAGAGCTCACAAAAGGGCCAGCTGAGAAAGCTCTTGCTGCCTACAACTTCAACTGCACCCCTCAAAGCAGCAGCACACACGCTGCTCTCGGCACTTTCCTTCTCAGCTCTACGCACCATCCTAAGCCTTGCCTCTCCCACACTCAGGATCCAAAGACAACGGCACCAGGGACTGCTCACACACTAAAGGCACCAGGACAAAAGGCTCACCAGCTTGGCCTTTGCATTCCCGCTGACAGCTCCACAGCTTGAACCCAGAGAACTGCCTGCTGCCAACAGCCTTTCCAATCACTCTGAGCACCTCATGACAAGGAGTGTGGGGAATGAATCTCCAGCAGCCTCCTGCCCCAGGCTGTCCCCCGGGAGCAGCCCTGCTCCAGGCCGTGACTGCCACCTGCACAGCCAAAGGACCCAGAGCCGGTGTTACACACCACGGCTGTGCCTGGCACAGAGACACCAGTGGCCACACAAGTGGCCATGGCACTGTCCACACACAGTCCCTGCTGCTGCTCCCCCAGCCGCTGGCACCAACTCCCAGCCACCCACTCCTAAAGCCACGGGGCCCACTGGGACACTGCGGGGGCTCGTGGAAGCCAGCGGCCATTGTGACACAGCGGGGCTGCACAGAGCCCACGGTGCTTTGTGACCCGTGGCTCCCAGGAGAGCCTTTGTGATGCTGGGGAACTACTGGCTCCTCTGTGACACCACCACAGAAGCTCAGGGGAGCCCTGGAGACCGTGCTGATGCTATTGAACCTGATGCAACCCTGCCTCCTCTGTGACACCACAGAAGCTCTTGGAGCCCTGGAGACCGTGGTGATGCTATGGAACCTGATGCAACCCTGCCTCCTCTGTGACACCACAGAACCTCTGGGAGCCCTGGAGACCGTGCTGATGCTATGGAACCTGATGCAACCCTGCCTCCACTGTGACACCACAGAACCTCTGGGAGCCCTGGAGACCGTGCTGATGCTATGGAACCTGATGCAACCCTGCCTCCACTGTGACACCACAGAAGCTCGGGGAGCTCTGCAGACCGTGGGGATGCTGGCGAAGCTGACGGAACCCTGGGCACCACAGTGACGCTATGGAACCTGGTGGAACCGAGGGGCCACAGTGACACTGTGGGGCCTTTTGGAAGCAACAGGACCCTGGTGGGAAGCCACGGGATGATTAATCCTGCACGAACCTGCTCCAGGTGGGCTCCTCTCTCCCGGCTTCCACAGGTGCTGCTAGGATCCCACTCCGGCACTGGCTTGGCACGGGCTCACGGCTTCCTTTGGCAATGGCTCTGCTCCAGGATGGCATGCTGCAGAGAATGCAGGTAGATTTTGTGCTCACTCCTGGCATGCAGCTGGACAATAAAGCCTGATCCAGCCCCCCCTCAGCATATGTCCGGCTCTGGCATTGGGGCGGGGCAACTTTGGGAGCAGCCCCAGCCCTGCTCCTGCTCCCGGCTGGGCACCCAGCTGCTGGGACACAGGTGTGTCCTGATGCCACCGTCTACTCCTTTGAGAAGGGGAGGACAGAGTGCATCAGGGAGTTTGGTGTGGCTTACATGCGGCAAGGAGAAGGTGCAGCCCCAAACTGGCTTTCACTTCTAGAACCTTTTGCTATTGCGGGAGCAGCTGCTGGAGCTTTTCAACCGAGCTGCAAGAGTGAAAAGTGTGATGGCATGTCTATCTGAGAAGGAAGGTTCGGTGCCGCAGCCTGTTGTGCACAATTTATATGCTGATAAGAGAAGGGGGTGCTTTTGCAACGTTTTCCTTCCTGACACTTCTGTCTCTGTGAGCTTTAGCTGCTTGGACTCAGGGATACCGAAGGTATGTGAAAGTGACTGGGATGCGAGAATCATGTTGCACAGGGAACAGGGAAGGTCAGCAAATGTTTCCTGTCCTGGCACATCTCTCAGTCTGAACTGCAGCTGCAGATGCTTCACTTCCGCCAAGGACTCTGCCACCTTGAGAGAAGGATGCGCTCTATGGAGTTGAGAAAGAAAGTGCGTCTCACTAGCTTCTTTCCTCTACTTCATAGACAGCAAAGGGGCTATGAAAGGCAGCACTGGCTTTTTGTTCTAGGACTTCTTCTTTACAAGCAGCTGCTGGATGTTTGGAAGGGGGTTTGGGATATGCAAAAATGAGAGGCTAAGATGGTAAGAGGGTAAGATGGAAGTCATCTGGCAAAAGCAGAGCTCACAAAAGGGCCAGCTGAGAAAGCTCTTGCTGCCTACAACTTCAACTGCACCCCTCAAAGCAGCAGCACACACGCTGCTCTCGGCACTTTCCTTCTCAGCTCTACGCACCATCCTAAGCCTTGCCTCTCCCACACTCAGGATCCAAAGACAACGGCACCAGGGACTGCTCACACACTAAAGGCACCAGGACAAAAGGCTCACCAGCTTGGCCTTTGCATTCCCGCTGACAGCTCCACAGCTTGAACCCAGAGAACTGCCTGCTGCCAACAGCCTTTCCAATCACTCTGAGCACCTCATGACAAGGAGTGTGGGGAATGAATCTCCAGCAGCCTCCTGCCCCAGGCTGTCCCCCGGGAGCAGCCCTGCTCCAGGCCGTGACTGCCACCTGCACAGCCAAAGGACCCAGAGCCGGTGTTACACAACCACGGCTGTGCCTGGCACAGAGACACCAGTGGCCACACAAGTGGCCATGGCACTGTCCACACACAGTCCCTGCTGCTGCTCCCCCAGCCGCTGGCACCAACTCCCAGCCACCCACTCCTAAAGCCACGGGGCCCACTGGGACACTGCGGGGGCTCGTGGAAGCCAGCGGCCATTGTGACACAGCGGGGCTGCACAGAGCCCACGGTGCTTTGTGACCCGTGGCTCCCAGGAGAGCCTTTGTGATGCTGGGGAACTACAAGGAAGCCTGGCTCCTCTGTGACACCACCACAGAAGCTCAGGGGAGCCCTGGAGACCGTGCTGATGCTATTGAACCTGATGCAACCCTGCCTCCTCTGTGACACCACAGAAGCTCTTGGAGCCCTGGAGACCGTGGTGATGCTATGGAACCTGATGCAACCCTGCCTCCTCTGTGACACCACAGAACCTCTGGGAGCCCTGGAGACCGTGCTGATGCTATGGAACCTGATGCAACCCTGCCTCCACTGTGACACCACAGAAGCTCAGGGAGCCCTGGAGACTGTGGTGATGCTATGGAACCTGATGCAACCCTGCCTCCACTGTGACACCACAGAACCTCTGGGAGCCCTGGAGACCGTGCTGATGCTATGGAACCTGATGCAACCCTGCCTCCACTGTGACACCACAGAAGCTCGGGGAGCTCTGCAGACCGTGGGGATGCTGGCGAAGCTGACGGAACCCTGGGCACCACAGTGACGCTATGGAACCTGGTGGAACCGAGGGGCCACAGTGACACTGTGGGGCCTTTTGGAAGCAACAGGACCCTGGTGGGAAGCCACGGGATGATTAATCCTGCACGAACCTGCTCCAGGTGGGCTCCTCTCTCCCGGCTTCCACAGGTGCTGCTAGGATCCCACTCCGGCACTGGCTTGGCACGGGCTCACGGCTTCCTTTGGCAATGGCTCTGCTCCAGGATGGCATGCTGCAGAGAATGCAGGTAGATTTTGTGCTCACTCCTGGCATGCAGCTGGACAATAAAGCCTGATCCAGCCCCCCCTCAGCATATGTCCGGCTCTGGCATTGGGGCGGGGCAACTTTGGGAGCAGCCCCAGCCCTGCTCCTGCTCCCGGCTGGGCACCCAGCTGCTGGGACACAGGTGTGTCCTGATGCCACCGTCTACTCCTTTGAGAAGGGGAGGACAGAGTGCATCAGGGAGTTTGGTGTGGCTTACATGCGGCAAGGAGAAGGTGCAGCCCCAAACTGGCTTTCACTTCTAGAACCTTTTGCTATTGCGGGAGCAGCTGCTGGAGCTTTTCAACCGAGCTGCAAGAGTGAAAAGTGTGATGGCATGTCTATCTGAGAAGGAAGGTTCGGTGCCGCAGCCTGTTGTGCACAATTTATATGCTGATAAGAGAAGGGGGTGCTTTTGGAACGTTTTCCTTCCTGACACTTCTGTCTCTGTGAGCTTTAGCTGCTTGGACTCAGGGATACCGAAGGTATGTGTAAGTGACTGGGATGCGAGAATCATGTTGCACAGGGAACAGGGAAGGTCAGCAAATGTTTCCTGTCCTGGCACATCTCTCAGTCTGAACTGCAGCTGCAGATGCTTCACTTCCGCCAAGGACTCTGCCACCTTGAGAGAAGGATGCGCTCTATGGAGTTGAGAAAGAAAGTGCGTCTCACTAGCTTCTTTCCTCTACTTCATAGACAGCAAAGGGGCTATGAAAGGCAGCACTGGCTTTTTGTTCTAGGACTTCTTCTTTACAAGCAGCTGCTGGATGTTTGGAAGGGGGTTTGGGATATGCAAAAATGAGAGGCTAAGATGGTAAGAGGGTAAGATGGAAGTCATCTGGCAAAAGCAGAGCTCACAAAAGGGCCAGCTGAGAAAGCTCTTGCTGCCTACAACTTCAACTGCACCCCTCAAAGCAGCAGCACACACGCTGCTCTCGGCACTTTCCTTCTCAGCTCTACGCACCATCCTAAGCCTTGCCTCTCCCACACTCAGGATCCAAAGACAACGGCACCAGGGACTGCTCACACACTAAAGGCACCAGGACAAAAGGCTCACCAGCTTGGCCTTTGCATTCCCGCTGACAGCTCCACAGCTTGAACCCAGAGAACTGCCTGCTGCCAACAGCCTTTCCAATCACTCTGAGCACCTCATGACAAGGAGTGTGGGGAATGAATCTCCAGCAGCCTCCTGCCCCAGGCTGTCCCCCGGGAGCAGCCCTGCTCCAGGCCGTGACTGCCACCTGCACAGCCAAAGGACCCAGAGCCGGTGTTACACACCACGGCTGTGCCTGGCACAGAGACACCAGTGGCCACACAAGTGGCCATGGCACTGTCCACACACAGTCCCTGCTGCTGCTCCCCCAGCCGCTGGCACCAACTCCCAGCCACCCACTCCTAAAGCCACGGGGCCCACTGGGACACTGCGGGGGCTCGTGGAAGCCAGCGGCCATTGTGACACAGCGGGGCTGCACAGAGCCCACGGTGCTTTGTGACCCGTGGCTCCCAGGAGAGCCTTTGTGATGCTGGGGAACTACTGGCTCCTCTGTGACACCACCACAGAAGCTCAGGGGAGCCCTGGAGACCGTGCTGATGCTATTGAACCTGATGCAACCCTGCCTCCTCTGTGACACCACAGAAGCTCTTGGAGCCCTGGAGACCGTGGTGATGCTATGGAACCTGATGCAACCCTGCCTCCTCTGTGACACCACAGAACCTCTGGGAGCCCTGGAGACCGTGCTGATGCTATGGAACCTGATGCAACCCTGCCTCCACTGTGACACCACAGAAGCTCAGGGAGCCCTGGAGACTGTGGTGATGCTATGGAACCTGATGCAACCCTGCCTCCACTGTGACACCACAGAAGCTCGGGGAGCTCTGCAGACCGTGGGGATGCTGGCGAAGCTGACGGAACCCTGGGCACCACAGTGACGCTATGGAACCTGGTGGAACCGAGGGGCCACAGTGACACTGTGGGGCTTTTTGGAAGCAACAGGACCCTGGTGGGAAGCCACGGGATGATTAATCCTGCACGAACCTGCTCCAGGTGGGCTCCTCTCTCCCGGCTTCCACAGGTGCTGCTAGGATCCCACTCCGGCACTGGCTTGGCACGGGCTCACGGCTTCCTTTGGCAATGGCTCTGCTCCAGGATGGCATGCTGCAGAGAATGCAGGTAGATTTTGTGCTCACTCCTGGCATGCAGCTGGACAATAAAGCCTGATCCAGCCCCCCCTCAGCATATGTCCGGCTCTGGCATTGGGGCGGGGCAACTTTGGGAGCAGCCCCAGCCCTGCTCCTGCTCCCGGCTGGGCACCCAGCTGCTGGGACACAGGTGTGTCCTGATGCCACCGTCTACTCCTTTGAGAAGGGGAGGACAGAGTGCATCAGGGAGTTTGGTGTGGCTTACATGCGGCAAGGAGAAGGTGCAGCCCCAAACTGGCTTTCACTTCTAGAACCTTTTGCTATTGCGGGAGCAGCTGCTGGAGCTTTTCAACCGAGCTGCAAGAGTGAAAAGTGTGATGGCATGTCTATCTGAGAAGGAAGGTTCGGTGCCGCAGCCTGTTGTGCACAATTTATATGCTGATAAGAGAAGGGGGTGCTTTTGCAACGTTTTCCTTCCTGACACTTCTGTCTCTGTGAGCTTTAGCTGCTTGGACTCAGGGATACCGAAGGTATGTGAAAGTGACTGGGATGCGAGAATCATGTTGCACAGGGAACAGGGAAGGTCAGCAAATGTTTCCTGTCCTGGCACATCTCTCAGTCTGAACTGCAGCTGCAGATGCTTCACTTCCGCCAAGGACTCTGCCACCTTGAGAGAAGGATGCGCTCTATGGAGTTGAGAAAGAAAGTGCGTCTCACTAGCTTCTTTCCTCTACTTCATAGACAGCAAAGGGGCTATGAAAGGCAGCACTGGCTTTTTGTTCTAGGACTTCTTCTTTACAAGCAGCTGCTGGATGTTTGGAAGGGGGTTTGGGATATGCAAAAATGAGAGGCTAAGATGGTAAGAGGGTAAGATGGAAGTCATCTGGCAAAAGCAGAGCTCACAAAAGGGCCAGCTGAGAAAGCTCTTGCTGCCTACAACTTCAACTGCACCCCTCAAAGCAGCAGCACACACGCTGCTCTCGGCACTTTCCTTCTCAGCTCTACGCACCATCCTAAGCCTTGCCTCTCCCACACTCAGGATCCAAAGACAACGGCACCAGGGACTGCTCACACACTAAAGGCACCAGGACAAAAGGCTCACCAGCTTGGCCTTTGCATTCCCGCTGACAGCTCCACAGCTTGAACCCAGAGAACTGCCTGCTGCCAACAGCCTTTCCAATCACTCTGAGCACCTCATGACAAGGAGTGTGGGGAATGAATCTCCAGCAGCCTCCTGCCCCAGGCTGTCCCCCGGGAGCAGCCCTGCTCCAGGCCGTGACTGCCACCTGCACAGCCAAAGGACCCAGAGCCGGTGTTACACACCACGGCTGTGCCTGGCACAGAGACACCAGTGGCCACACAAGTGGCCATGGCACTGTCCACACACAGTCCCTGCTGCTGCTCCCCCAGCCGCTGGCACCAACTCCCAGCCACCCACTCCTAAAGCTACGGGGCCCACTGGGACACTGCGGGGGCTCGTGGAAGCCAGCGGCCATTGTGACACAGCGGGGCTGCACAGAGCCCACGGTGCTTTGTGACCCGTGGCTCCCAGGAGAGCCTTTGTGATGCTGGGGAACTACAAGGAAGCCTGGCTCCTCTGTGACACCACCACAGAAGCTCAGGGGAGCCCTGGAGACCGTGGTGATGCTATGGAACCTGATGCAACCCTGCCTCCACTGTGACACCACAGAAGCTCAGGGAGCCCTGGAGACTGTGGTGATGCTATGGAACCTGATGCAACCCTGCCTCCACTGTGACACCACAGAACCTCTGGGAGCCCTGGAGACCGTGCTGATGCTATGGAACCTGATGCAACCCTGCCTCCACTGTGACACCACAGAAGCTCGGGGAGCTCTGCAGACCGTGGGGATGCTGGCGAAGCTGACGGAACCCTGGGCACCACAGTGACGCTATGGAACCTGGTGGAACCGAGGGGCCACAGTGACACTGTGGGGCCTTTTGGAAGCAACAGGACCCTGGTGGGAAGCCACGGGATGATTAATCCTGCACGAACCTGCTCCAGGTGGGCTCCTCTCTCCCGGCTTCCACAGGTGCTGCTAGGATCCCACTCCGGCACTGGCTTGGCACGGGCTCACGGCTTCCTTTGGCAATGGCTCTGCTCCAGGATGGCATGCTGCAGAGAATGCAGGTAGATTTTGTGCTCACTCCTGGCATGCAGCTGGACAATAAAGCCTGATCCAGCCCCCCCTCAGCATATGTCCGGCTCTGGCATTGGGGCGGGGCAACTTTGGGAGCAGCCCCAGCCCTGCTCCTGCTCCCGGCTGGGCACCCAGCTGCTGGGACACAGGTGTGTCCTGATGCCACCGTCTACTCCTTTGAGAAGGGGAGGACAGAGTGCATCAGGGAGTTTGGTGTGGCTTACATGCGGCAAGGAGAAGGTGCAGCCCCAAACTGGCTTTCACTTCTAGAACCTTTTGCTATTGCGGGAGCAGCTGCTGGAGCTTTTCAACCGAGCTGCAAGAGTGAAAAGTGTGATGGCATGTCTATCTGAGAAGGAAGGTTCGGTGCCGCAGCCTGTTGTGCACAATTTATATGCTGATAAGAGAAGGGGGTGCTTTTGGAACGTTTTCCTTCCTGACACTTCTGTCTCTGTGAGCTTTAGCTGCTTGGACTCAGGGATACCGAAGGTATGTGAAAGTGACTGGGATGCGAGAATCATGTTGCACAGGGAACAGGGAAGGTCAGCAAATGTTTCCTGTCCTGGCACATCTCTCAGTCTAAACTGCAGCTGCAGATGCTTCACTTCCGCCAAGGACTCTGCCACCTTGAGAGAAGGATGCGCTCTATGGAGTTGAGAAAGAAAGTGCGTCTCACTAGCTTCTTTCCTCTACTTCATAGACAGCAAAGGGGCTATGAAAGGCAGCACTGGCTTTTTGTTCTAGGACTTCTTCTTTACAAGCAGCTGCTGGATGTTTGGAAGGGGGTTTGGGATATGCAAAAATGAGAGGCTAAGATGGTAAGAGGGTAAGATGGAAGTCATCTGGCAAAAGCAGAGCTCACAAAAGGGCCAGCTGAGAAAGCTCTTGCTGCCTACAACTTCAACTGCACCCCTCAAAGCAGCAGCACACACGCTGCTCTCGGCACTTTCCTTCTCAGCTCTACGCACCATCCTAAGCCTTGCCTCTCCCACACTCAGGATCCAAAGACAACGGCACCAGGGACTGCTCACACACTAAAGGCACCAGGACAAAAGGCTCACCAGCTTGGCCTTTGCATTCCCGCTGACAGCTCCACAGCTTGAACCCAGAGAACTGCCTGCTGCCAACAGCCTTTCCAATCACTCTGAGCACCTCATGACAAGGAGTGTGGGGAATGAATCTCCAGCAGCCTCCTGCCCCAGGCTGTCCCCCGGGAGCAGCCCTGCTCCAGGCCGTGACTGCCACCTGCACAGCCAAAGGACCCAGAGCCGGTGTTACACAACCACGGCTGTGCCTGGCACAGAGACACCAGTGGCCACACAAGTGGCCATGGCACTGTCCACACACAGTCCCTGCTGCTGCTCCCCCAGCCGCTGGCACCAACTCCCAGCCACCCACTCCTAAAGCCACGGGGCCCACTGGGACACTGCGGGGGCTCGTGGAAGCCAGCGGCCATTGTGACACAGCGGGGCTGCACAGAGCCCACGGTGCTTTGTGACCCGTGGCTCCCAGGAGAGCCTTTGTGATGCTGGGGAACTACAAGGAAGCCTGGCTCCTCTGTGACACCACCACAGAAGCTCAGGGGAGCCCTGGAGACCGTGCTGATGCTATTGAACCTGATGCAACCCTGCCTCCTCTGTGACACCACAGAACCTCTGGGAGCCCTGGAGACCGTGCTGATGCTATGGAACCTGATGCAACCCTGCCTCCACTGTGACACCACAGAAGCTCAGGGAGCCCTGGAGACTGTGGTGATGCTATGGAACCTGATGCAACCCTGCCTCCACTGTGACACCACAGAACCTCTGGGAGCCCTGGAGACCGTGCTGATGCTATGGAACCTGATGCAACCCTGCCTCCACTGTGACACCACAGAAGCTCGGGGAGCTCTGCAGACCGTGGGGATGCTGGCGAAGCTGACGGAACCCTGGGCACCACAGTGACGCTATGGAACCTGGTGGAACCGAGGGGCCACAGTGACACTGTGGGGCCTTTTGGAAGCAACAGGACCCTGGTGGGAAGCCACGGGATGATTAATCCTGCACGAACCTGCTCCAGGTGGGCTCCTCTCTCCCGGCTTCCACAGGTGCTGCTAGGATCCCACTCCGGCACTGGCTTGGCACGGGCTCACGGCTTCCTTTGGCAATGGCTCTGCTCCAGGATGGCATGCTGCAGAGAATGCAGGTAGATTTTGTGCTCACTCCTGGCATGCAGCTGGACAATAAAGCCTGATCCAGCCCCCCCTCAGCATATGTCCGGCTCTGGCATTGGGGCGGGGCAACTTTGGGAGCAGCCCCAGCCCTGCTCCTGCTCCCGGCTGGGCACCCAGCTGCTGGGACACAGGTGTGTCCTGATGCCACCGTCTACTCCTTTGAGAAGGGGAGGACAGAGTGCATCAGGGAGTTTGGTGTGGCTTACATGCGGCAAGGAGAAGGTGCAGCCCCAAACTGGCTTTCACTTCTAGAACCTTTTGCTATTGCGGGAGCAGCTGCTGGAGCTTTTCAACCGAGCTGCAAGAGTGAAAAGTGTGATGGCATGTCTATCTGAGAAGGAAGGTTCGGTGCCGCAGCCTGTTGTGCACAATTTATATGCTGATAAGAGAAGGGGGTGCTTTTGGAACGTTTTCCTTCCTGACACTTCTGTCTCTGTGAGCTTTAGCTGCTTGGACTCAGGGATACCGAAGGTATGTGAAAGTGACTGGGATGCGAGAATCATGTTGCACAGGGAACAGGGAAGGTCAGCAAATGTTTCCTGTCCTGGCACATCTCTCAGTCTGAACTGCAGCTGCAGATGCTTCACTTCCGCCAAGGACTCTGCCACCTTGAGAGAAGGATGCGCTCTATGGAGTTGAGAAAGAAAGTGCGTCTCACTAGCTTCTTTCCTCTACTTCATAGACAGCAAAGGGGCTATGAAAGGCAGCACTGGCTTTTTGTTCTAGGACTTCTTCTTTACAAGCAGCTGCTGGATGTTTGGAAGGGGGTTTGGGATATGCAAAAATGAGAGGCTAAGATGGTAAGAGGGTAAGATGGAAGTCATCTGGCAAAAGCAGAGCTCACAAAAGGGCCAGCTGAGAAAGCTCTTGCTGCCTACAACTTCAACTGCACCCCTCAAAGCAGCAGCACACACGCTGCTCTCGGCACTTTCCTTCTCAGCTCTACGCACCATCCTAAGCCTTGCCTCTCCCACACTCAGGATCCAAAGACAACGGCACCAGGGACTGCTCACACACTAAAGGCACCAGGACAAAAGGCTCACCAGCTTGGCCTTTGCATTCCCGCTGACAGCTCCACAGCTTGAACCCAGAGAACTGCCTGCTGCCAACAGCCTTTCCAATCACTCTGAGCACCTCATGACAAGGAGTGTGGGGAATGAATCTCCAGCAGCCTCCTGCCCCAGGCTGTCCCCCGGGAGCAGCCCTGCTCCAGGCCGTGACTGCCACCTGCACAGCCAAAGGACCCAGAGCCGGTGTTACACACCACGGCTGTGCCTGGCACAGAGACACCAGTGGCCACACAAGTGGCCATGGCACTGTCCACACACAGTCCCTGCTGCTGCTCCCCCAGCCGCTGGCACCAACTCCCAGCCACCCACTCCTAAAGCCACGGGGCCCACTGGGACACTGCGGGGGCTCGTGGAAGCCAGCGGCCATTGTGACACAGCGGGGCTGCACAGAGCCCACGGTGCTTTGTGACCCGTGGCTCCCAGGAGAGCCTTTGTGATGCTGGGGAACTACTGGCTCCTCTGTGACACCACCACAGAAGCTCAGGGGAGCCCTGGAGACCGTGCTGATGCTATTGAACCTGATGCAACCCTGCCTCCTCTGTGACACCACAGAAGCTCTTGGAGCCCTGGAGACCGTGGTGATGCTATGGAACCTGATGCAACCCTGCCTCCTCTGTGACACCACAGAACCTCTGGGAGCCCTGGAGACCGTGCTGATGCTATGGAACCTGATGCAACCCTGCCTCCACTGTGACACCACAGAACCTCTGGGAGCCCTGGAGACCGTGCTGATGCTATGGAACCTGATGCAACCCTGCCTCCACTGTGACACCACAGAAGCTCGGGGAGCTCTGCAGACCGTGGGGATGCTGGCGAAGCTGACGGAACCCTGGGCACCACAGTGACGCTATGGAACCTGGTGGAACCGAGGGGCCACAGTGACACTGTGGGGCTTTTTGGAAGCAACAGGACCCTGGTGGGAAGCCACGGGATGATTAATCCTGCACGAACCTGCTCCAGGTGGGCTCCTCTCTCCCGGCTTCCACAGGTGCTGCTAGGATCCCACTCCGGCACTGGCTTGGCACGGGCTCACGGCTTCCTTTGGCAATGGCTCTGCTCCAGGATGGCATGCTGCAGAGAATGCAGGTAGATTTTGTGCTCACTCCTGGCATGCAGCTGGACAATAAAGCCTGATCCAGCCCCCCCTCAGCATATGTCCGGCTCTGGCATTGGGGCGGGGCAACTTTGGGAGCAGCCCCAGCCCTGCTCCTGCTCCCGGCTGGGCACCCAGCTGCTGGGACACAGGTGTGTCCTGATGCCACCGTCTACTCCTTTGAGAAGGGGAGGACAGAGTGCATCAGGGAGTTTGGTGTGGCTTACATGCGGCAAGGAGAAGGTGCAGCCCCAAACTGGCTTTCACTTCTAGAACCTTTTGCTATTGCGGGAGCAGCTGCTGGAGCTTTTCAACCGAGCTGCAAGAGTGAAAAGTGTGATGGCATGTCTATCTGAGAAGGAAGGTTCGGTGCCGCAGCCTGTTGTGCACAATTTATATGCTGATAAGAGAAGGGGGTGCTTTTGCAACGTTTTCCTTCCTGACACTTCTGTCTCTGTGAGCTTTAGCTGCTTGGACTCAGGGATACCGAAGGTATGTGAAAGTGACTGGGATGCGAGAATCATGTTGCACAGGGAACAGGGAAGGTCAGCAAATGTTTCCTGTCCTGGCACATCTCTCAGTCTGAACTGCAGCTGCAGATGCTTCACTTCCGCCAAGGACTCTGCCACCTTGAGAGAAGGATGCGCTCTATGGAGTTGAGAAAGAAAGTGCGTCTCACTAGCTTCTTTCCTCTACTTCATAGACAGCAAAGGGGCTATGAAAGGCAGCACTGGCTTTTTGTTCTAGGACTTCTTCTTTACAAGCAGCTGCTGGATGTTTGGAAGGGGGTTTGGGATATGCAAAAATGAGAGGCTAAGATGGTAAGAGGGTAAGATGGAAGTCATCTGGCAAAAGCAGAGCTCACAAAAGGGCCAGCTGAGAAAGCTCTTGCTGCCTACAACTTCAACTGCACCCCTCAAAGCAGCAGCACACACGCTGCTCTCGGCACTTTCCTTCTCAGCTCTACGCACCATCCTAAGCCTTGCCTCTCCCACACTCAGGATCCAAAGACAACGGCACCAGGGACTGCTCACACACTAAAGGCACCAGGACAAAAGGCTCACCAGCTTGGCCTTTGCATTCCCGCTGACAGCTCCACAGCTTGAACCCAGAGAACTGCCTGCTGCCAACAGCCTTTCCAATCACTCTGAGCACCTCATGACAAGGAGTGTGGGGAATGAATCTCCAGCAGCCTCCTGCCCCAGGCTGTCCCCCGGGAGCAGCCCTGCTCCAGGCCGTGACTGCCACCTGCACAGCCAAAGGACCCAGAGCCGGTGTTACACACCACGGCTGTGCCTGGCACAGAGACACCAGTGGCCACACAAGTGGCCATGGCACTGTCCACACACAGTCCCTGCTGCTGCTCCCCCAGCCGCTGGCACCAACTCCCAGCCACCCACTCCTAAAGCTACGGGGCCCACTGGGACACTGCGGGGGCTCGTGGAAGCCAGCGGCCATTGTGACACAGCGGGGCTGCACAGAGCCCACGGTGCTTTGTGACCCGTGGCTCCCAGGAGAGCCTTTGTGATGCTGGGGAACTACAAGGAAGCCTGGCTCCTCTGTGACACCACCACAGAAGCTCAGGGGAGCCCTGGAGACCGTGGTGATGCTATGGAACCTGATGCAACCCTGCCTCCACTGTGACACCACAGAAGCTCAGGGAGCCCTGGAGACTGTGGTGATGCTATGGAACCTGATGCAACCCTGCCTCCAGTGTGACACCACAGAACCTCTGGGAGCCCTGGAGACCGTGCTGATGCTATGGAACCTGATGCAACCCTGCCTCCACTGTGACACCACAGAAGCTCGGGGAGCTCTGCAGACCGTGGGGATGCTGGCGAAGCTGACGGAACCCTGGGCACCACAGTGACGCTATGGAACCTGGTGGAACCGAGGGGCCACAGTGACACTGTGGGGCCTTTTGGAAGCAACAGGACCCTGGTGGGAAGCCACGGGATGATTAATCCTGCACGAACCTGCTCCAGGTGGGCTCCTCTCTCCCGGCTTCCACAGGTGCTGCTAGGATCCCACTCCGGCACTGGCTTGGCACGGGCTCACGGCTTCCTTTGGCAATGGCTCTGCTCCAGGATGGCATGCTGCAGAGAATGCAGGTAGATTTTGTGCTCACTCCTGGCATGCAGCTGGACAATAAAGCCTGATCCAGCCCCCCCTCAGCATATGTCCGGCTCTGGCATTGGGGCGGGGCAACTTTGGGAGCAGCCCCAGCCCTGCTCCTGCTCCCGGCTGGGCACCCAGCTGCTGGGACACAGGTGTGTCCTGATGCCACCGTCTACTCCTTTGAGAAGGGGAGGACAGAGTGCATCAGGGAGTTTGGTGTGGCTTACATGCGGCAAGGAGAAGGTGCAGCCCCAAACTGGCTTTCACTTCTAGAACCTTTTGCTATTGCGGGAGCAGCTGCTGGAGCTTTTCAACCGAGCTGCAAGAGTGAAAAGTGTGATGGCATGTCTATCTGAGAAGGAAGGTTCGGTGCCGCAGCCTGTTGTGCACAATTTATATGCTGATAAGAGAAGGGGGTGCTTTTGCAACGTTTTCCTTCCTGACACTTCTGTCTCTGTGAGCTTTAGCTGCTTGGACTCAGGGATACCGAAGGTATGTGAAAGTGACTGGGATGCGAGAATCATGTTGCACAGGGAACAGGGAAGGTCAGCAAATGTTTCCTGTCCTGGCACATCTCTCAGTCTGAACTGCAGCTGCAGATGCTTCACTTCCGCCAAGGACTCTGCCACCTTGAGAGAAGGATGCGCTCTATGGAGTTGAGAAAGAAAGTGCGTCTCACTAGCTTCTTTCCTCTACTTCATAGACAGCAAAGGGGCTATGAAAGGCAGCACTGGCTTTTTGTTCTAGGACTTCTTCTTTACAAGCAGCTGCTGGATGTTTGGAAGGGGGTTTGGGATATGCAAAAATGAGAGGCTAAGATGGTAAGAGGGTAAGATGGAAGTCATCTGGCAAAAGCAGAGCTCACAAAAGGGCCAGCTGAGAAAGCTCTTGCTGCCTACAACTTCAACTGCACCCCTCAAAGCAGCAGCACACACGCTGCTCTCGGCACTTTCCTTCTCAGCTCTACGCACCATCCTAAGCCTTGCCTCTCCCACACTCAGGATCCAAAGACAACGGCACCAGGGACTGCTCACACACTAAAGGCACCAGGACAAAAGGCTCACCAGCTTGGCCTTTGCATTCCCGCTGACAGCTCCACAGCTTGAACCCAGAGAACTGCCTGCTGCCAACAGCCTTTCCAATCACTCTGAGCACCTCATGACAAGGAGTGTGGGGAATGAATCTCCAGCAGCCTCCTGCCCCAGGCTGTCCCCCGGGAGCAGCCCTGCTCCAGGCCGTGACTGCCACCTGCACAGCCAAAGGACCCAGAGCCGGTGTTACACAACCACGGCTGTGCCTGGCACAGAGACACCAGTGGCCACACAAGTGGCCATGGCACTGTCCACACACAGTCCCTGCTGCTGCTCCCCCAGCCGCTGGCACCAACTCCCAGCCACCCACTCCTAAAGCCACGGGGCCCACTGGGACACTGCGGGGGCTCGTGGAAGCCAGCGGCCATTGTGACACAGCGGGGCTGCACAGAGCCCACGGTGCTTTGTGACCCGTGGCTCCCAGGAGAGCCTTTGTGATGCTGGGGAACTACAAGGAAGCCTGGCTCCTCTGTGACACCACCACAGAAGCTCAGGGGAGCCCTGGAGACCGTGCTGATGCTATTGAACCTGATGCAACCCTGCCTCCTCTGTGACACCACAGAAGCTCTTGGAGCCCTGGAGACCGTGGTGATGCTATGGAACCTGATGCAACCCTGCCTCCTCTGTGACACCACAGAACCTCTGGGAGCCCTGGAGACCGTGCTGATGCTATGGAACCTGATGCAACCCTGCCTCCACTGTGACACCACAGAAGCTCAGGGAGCCCTGGAGACTGTGGTGATGCTATGGAACCTGATGCAACCCTGCCTCCACTGTGACACCACAGAACCTCTGGGAGCCCTGGAGACCGTGCTGATGCTATGGAACCTGATGCAACCCTGCCTCCACTGTGACACCACAGAAGCTCGGGGAGCTCTGCAGACCGTGGGGATGCTGGCGAAGCTGACGGAACCCTGGGCACCACAGTGACGCTATGGAACCTGGTGGAACCGAGGGGCCACAGTGACACTGTGGGGCCTTTTGGAAGCAACAGGACCCTGGTGGGAAGCCACGGGATGATTAATCCTGCACGAACCTGCTCCAGGTGGGCTCCTCTCTCCCGGCTTCCACAGGTGCTGCTAGGATCCCACTCCGGCACTGGCTTGGCACGGGCTCACGGCTTCCTTTGGCAATGGCTCTGCTCCAGGATGGCATGCTGCAGAGAATGCAGGTAGATTTTGTGCTCACTCCTGGCATGCAGCTGGACAATAAAGCCTGATCCAGCCCCCCCTCAGCATATGTCCGGCTCTGGCATTGGGGCGGGGCAACTTTGGGAGCAGCCCCAGCCCTGCTCCTGCTCCCGGCTGGGCACCCAGCTGCTGGGACACAGGTGTGTCCTGATGCCACCGTCTACTCCTTTGAGAAGGGGAGGACAGAGTGCATCAGGGAGTTTGGTGTGGCTTACATGCGGCAAGGAGAAGGTGCAGCCCCAAACTGGCTTTCACTTCTAGAACCTTTTGCTATTGCGGGAGCAGCTGCTGGAGCTTTTCAACCGAGCTGCAAGAGTGAAAAGTGTGATGGCATGTCTATCTGAGAAGGAAGGTTCGGTGCCGCAGCCTGTTGTGCACAATTTATATGCTGATAAGAGAAGGGGGTGCTTTTGGAACGTTTTCCTTCCTGACACTTCTGTCTCTGTGAGCTTTAGCTGCTTGGACTCAGGGATACCGAAGGTATGTGAAAGTGACTGGGATGCGAGAATCATGTTGCACAGGGAACAGGGAAGGTCAGCAAATGTTTCCTGTCCTGGCACATCTCTCAGTCTGAACTGCAGCTGCAGATGCTTCACTTCCGCCAAGGACTCTGCCACCTTGAGAGAAGGATGCGCTCTATGGAGTTGAGAAAGAAAGTGCGTCTCACTAGCTTCTTTCCTCTACTTCATAGACAGCAAAGGGGCTATGAAAGGCAGCACTGGCTTTTTGTTCTAGGACTTCTTCTTTACAAGCAGCTGCTGGATGTTTGGAAGGGGGTTTGGGATATGCAAAAATGAGAGGCTAAGATGGTAAGAGGGTAAGATGGAAGTCATCTGGCAAAAGCAGAGCTCACAAAAGGGCCAGCTGAGAAAGCTCTTGCTGCCTACAACTTCAACTGCACCCCTCAAAGCAGCAGCACACACGCTGCTCTCGGCACTTTCCTTCTCAGCTCTACGCACCATCCTAAGCCTTGCCTCTCCCACACTCAGGATCCAAAGACAACGGCACCAGGGACTGCTCACACACTAAAGGCACCAGGACAAAAGGCTCACCAGCTTGGCCTTTGCATTCCCGCTGACAGCTCCACAGCTTGAACCCAGAGAACTGCCTGCTGCCAACAGCCTTTCCAATCACTCTGAGCACCTCATGACAAGGAGTGTGGGGAATGAATCTCCAGCAGCCTCCTGCCCCAGGCTGTCCCCCGGGAGCAGCCCTGCTCCAGGCCGTGACTGCCACCTGCACAGCCAAAGGACCCAGAGCCGGTGTTACACACCACGGCTGTGCCTGGCACAGAGACACCAGTGGCCACACAAGTGGCCATGGCACTGTCCACACACAGTCCCTGCTGCTGCTCCCCCAGCCGCTGGCACCAACTCCCAGCCACCCACTCCTAAAGCCACGGGGCCCACTGGGACACTGCGGGGGCTCGTGGAAGCCAGCGGCCATTGTGACACAGCGGGGCTGCACAGAGCCCACGGTGCTTTGTGACCCGTGGCTCCCAGGAGAGCCTTTGTGATGCTGGGGAACTACTGGCTCCTCTGTGACACCACCACAGAAGCTCAGGGGAGCCCTGGAGACCGTGCTGATGCTATTGAACCTGATGCAACCCTGCCTCCTCTGTGACACCACAGAAGCTCTTGGAGCCCTGGAGACCGTGGTGATGCTATGGAACCTGATGCAACCCTGCCTCCTCTGTGACACCACAGAACCTCTGGGAGCCCTGGAGACCGTGCTGATGCTATGGAACCTGATGCAACCCTGCCTCCACTGTGACACCACAGAAGCTCAGGGAGCCCTGGAGACTGTGGTGATGCTATGGAACCTGATGCAACCCTGCCTCCACTGTGACACCACAGAAGCTCGGGGAGCTCTGCAGACCGTGGGGATGCTGGCGAAGCTGACGGAACCCTGGGCACCACAGTGACGCTATGGAACCTGGTGGAACCGAGGGGCCACAGTGACACTGTGGGGCTTTTTGGAAGCAACAGGACCCTGGTGGGAAGCCACGGGATGATTAATCCTGCACGAACCTGCTCCAGGTGGGCTCCTCTCTCCCGGCTTCCACAGGTGCTGCTAGGATCCCACTCCGGCACTGGCTTGGCACGGGCTCACGGCTTCCTTTGGCAATGGCTCTGCTCCAGGATGGCATGCTGCAGAGAATGCAGGTAGATTTTGTGCTCACTCCTGGCATGCAGCTGGACAATAAAGCCTGATCCAGCCCCCCCTCAGCATATGTCCGGCTCTGGCATTGGGGCGGGGCAACTTTGGAAGCAGCCCCAGCCCTGCTCCTGCTCCCGGCTGGGCACCCAGCTGCTGGGACACAGGTGTGTCCTGATGCCACCGTCTACTCCTTTGAGAAGGGGAGGACAGAGTGCATCAGGGAGTTTGGTGTGGCTTACATGCGGCAAGGAGAAGGTGCAGCCCCAAACTGGCTTTCACTTCTAGAACCTTTTGCTATTGCGGGAGCAGCTGCTGGAGCTTTTCAACCGAGCTGCAAGAGTGAAAAGTGTGATGGCATGTCTATCTGAGAAGGAAGGTTCGGTGCCGCAGCCTGTTGTGCACAATTTATATGCTGATAAGAGAAGGGGGTGCTTTTGGAACGTTTTCCTTCCTGACACTTCTGTCTCTGTGAGCTTTAGCTGCTTGGACTCAGGGATACCGAAGGTATGTGAAAGTGACTGGGATGCGAGAATCATGTTGCACAGGGAACAGGGAAGGTCAGCAAATGTTTCCTGTCCTGGCACATCTCTCAGTCTGAACTGCAGCTGCAGATGCTTCACTTCCGCCAAGGACTCTGCCACCTTGAGAGAAGGATGCGCTCTATGGAGTTGAGAAAGAAAGTGCGTCTCACTAGCTTCTTTCCTCTACTTCATAGACAGCAAAGGGGCTATGAAAGGCAGCACTGGCTTTTTGTTCTAGGACTTCTTCTTTACAAGCAGCTGCTGGATGTTTGGAAGGGGGTTTGGGATATGCAAAAATGAGAGGCTAAGATGGTAAGAGGGTAAGATGGAAGTCATCTGGCAAAAGCAGAGCTCACAAAAGGGCCAGCTGAGAAAGCTCTTGCTGCCTACAACTTCAACTGCACCCCTCAAAGCAGCAGCACACACGCTGCTCTCGGCACTTTCCTTCTCAGCTCTACGCACCATCCTAAGCCTTGCCTCTCCCACACTCAGGATCCAAAGACAACGGCACCAGGGACTGCTCACACACTAAAGGCACCAGGACAAAAGGCTCACCAGCTTGGCCTTTGCATTCCCGCTGACAGCTCCACAGCTTGAACCCAGAGAACTGCCTGCTGCCAACAGCCTTTCCAATCACTCTGAGCACCTCATGACAAGGAGTGTGGGGAATGAATCTCCAGCAGCCTCCTGCCCCAGGCTGTCCCCCGGGAGCAGCCCTGCTCCAGGCCGTGACTGCCACCTGCACAGCCAAAGGACCCAGAGCCGGTGTTACACACCACGGCTGTGCCTGGCACAGAGACACCAGTGGCCACACAAGTGGCCATGGCACTGTCCACACACAGTCCCTGCTGCTGCTCCCCCAGCCGCTGGCACCAACTCCCAGCCACCCACTCCTAAAGCTACGGGGCCCACTGGGACACTGCGGGGGCTCGTGGAAGCCAGCGGCCATTGTGACACAGCGGGGCTGCACAGAGCCCACGGTGCTTTGTGACCCGTGGCTCCCAGGAGAGCCTTTGTGATGCTGGGGAACTACAAGGAAGCCTGGCTCCTCTGTGACACCACCACAGAAGCTCAGGGGAGCCCTGGAGACCGTGCTGATGCTATGGAACCTGATGCAACCCTGCCTCCACTGTGACACCACAGAAGCTCAGGGAGCCCTGGAGACTGTGGTGATGCTATGGAACCTGATGCAACCCTGCCTCCACTGTGACACCACAGAACCTCTGGGAGCCCTGGAGACCGTGCTGATGCTATGGAACCTGATGCAACCCTGCCTCCACTGTGACACCACAGAAGCTCGGGGAGCTCTGCAGACCGTGGGGATGCTGGCGAAGCTGACGGAACCCTGGGCACCACAGTGACGCTATGGAACCTGGTGGAACCGAGGGGCCACAGTGACACTGTGGGGCCTTTTGGAAGCAACAGGACCCTGGTGGGAAGCCACGGGATGATTAATCCTGCACGAACCTGCTCCAGGTGGGCTCCTCTCTCCCGGCTTCCACAGGTGCTGCTAGGATCCCACTCCGGCACTGGCTTGGCACGGGCTCACGGCTTCCTTTGGCAATGGCTCTGCTCCAGGATGGCATGCTGCAGAGAATGCAGGTAGATTTTGTGCTCACTCCTGGCATGCAGCTGGACAATAAAGCCTGATCCAGCCCCCCCTCAGCATATGTCCGGCTCTGGCATTGGGGCGGGGCAACTTTGGGAGCAGCCCCAGCCCTGCTCCTGCTCCCGGCTGGGCACCCAGCTGCTGGGACACAGGTGTGTCCTGATGCCACCGTCTACTCCTTTGAGAAGGGGAGGACAGAGTGCATCAGGGAGTTTGGTGTGGCTTACATGCGGCAAGGAGAAGGTGCAGCCCCAAACTGGCTTTCACTTCTAGAACCTTTTGCTATTGCGGGAGCAGCTGCTGGAGCTTTTCAACCGAGCTGCAAGAGTGAAAAGTGTGATGGCATGTCTATCTGAGAAGGAAGGTTCGGTGCCGCAGCCTGTTGTGCACAATTTATATGCTGATAAGAGAAGGGGGTGCTTTTGGAACGTTTTCCTTCCTGACACTTCTGTCTCTGTGAGCTTTAGCTGCTTGGACTCAGGGATACCGAAGGTATGTGAAAGTGACTGGGATGCGAGAATCATGTTGCACAGGGAACAGGGAAGGTCAGCAAATGTTTCCTGTCCTGGCACATCTCTCAGTCTGAACTGCAGCTGCAGATGCTTCACTTCCGCCAAGGACTCTGCCACCTTGAGAGAAGGATGCGCTCTATGGAGTTGAGAAAGAAAGTGCGTCTCACTAGCTTCTTTCCTCTACTTCATAGACAGCAAAGGGGCTATGAAAGGCAGCACTGGCTTTTTGTTCTAGGACTTCTTCTTTACAAGCAGCTGCTGGATGTTTGGAAGGGGGTTTGGGATATGCAAAAATGAGAGGCTAAGATGGTAAGAGGGTAAGATGGAAGTCATCTGGCAAAAGCAGAGCTCACAAAAGGGCCAGCTGAGAAAGCTCTTGCTGCCTACAACTTCAACTGCACCCCTCAAAGCAGCAGCACACACGCTGCTCTCGGCACTTTCCTTCTCAGCTCTACGCACCATCCTAAGCCTTGCCTCTCCCACACTCAGGATCCAAAGACAACGGCACCAGGGACTGCTCACACACTAAAGGCACCAGGACAAAAGGCTCACCAGCTTGGCCTTTGCATTCCCGCTGACAGCTCCACAGCTTGAACCCAGAGAACTGCCTGCTGCCAACAGCCTTTCCAATCACTCTGAGCACCTCATGACAAGGAGTGTGGGGAATGAATCTCCAGCAGCCTCCTGCCCCAGGCTGTCCCCCGGGAGCAGCCCTGCTCCAGGCCGTGACTGCCACCTGCACAGCCAAAGGACCCAGAGCCGGTGTTACACACCACGGCTGTGCCTGGCACAGAGACACCAGTGGCCACACAAGTGGCCATGGCACTGTCCACACACAGTCCCTGCTGCTGCTCCCCCAGCCGCTGGCACCAACTCCCAGCCACCCACTCCTAAAGCCACGGGGCCCACTGGGACACTGCGGGGGCTCGTGGAAGCCAGCGGCCATTGTGACACAGCGGGGCTGCACAGAGCCCACGGTGCTTTGTGACCCGTGGCTCCCAGGAGAGCCTTTGTGATGCTGGGGAACTACAAGGAAGCCTGCCTCCTCTGTGACACCACCACAGAAGCTCAGGGGAGCCCTGGAGACCGTGCTGATGCTATTGAACCTGATGCAACCCTGCCTCCTCTGTGACACCACAGAAGCTCTTGGAGCCCTGGAGACCGTGGTGATGCTATGGAACCTGATGCAACCCTGCCTCCTCTGTGACACCACAGAACCTCTGGGAGCCCTGGAGACCGTGCTGATGCTATGGAACCTGATGCAACCCTGCCTCCACTGTGACACCACAGAAGCTCAGGGAGCCCTGGAGACTGTGGTGATGCTATGGAACCTGATGCAACCCTGCCTCCACTGTGACACCACAGAACCTCTGGGAGCCCTGGAGACCGTGCTGATGCTATGGAACCTGATGCAACCCTGCCTCCACTGTGACACCACAGAAGCTCGGGGAGCTCTGCAGACCGTGGGGATGCTGGCGAAGCTGACGGAACCCTGGGCACCACAGTGACGCTATGGAACCTGGTGGAACCGAGGGGCCACAGTGACACTGTGGGGCTTTTTGGAAGCAACAGGACCCTGGTGGGAAGCCACGGGATGATTAATCCTGCACGAACCTGCTCCAGGTGGGCTCCTCTCTCCCGGCTTCCACAGGTGCTGCTAGGATCCCACTCCGGCACTGGCTTGGCACGGGCTCACGGCTTCCTTTGGCAATGGCTCTGCTCCAGGATGGCATGCTGCAGAGAATGCAGGTAGATTTTGTGCTCACTCCTGGCATGCAGCTGGACAATAAAGCCTGATCCAGCCCCCCCTCAGCATATGTCCGGCTCTGGCATTGGGGCGGGGCAACTTTGGGAGCAGCCCCAGCCCTGCTCCTGCTCCCGGCTGGGCACCCAGCTGCTGGGACACAGGTGTGTCCTGATGCCACCGTCTACTCCTTTGAGAAGGGGAGGACAGAGTGCATCAGGGAGTTTGGTGTGGCTTACATGCGGCAAGGAGAAGGTGCAGCCCCAAACTGGCTTTCACTTCTAGAACCTTTTGCTATTGCGGGAGCAGCTGCTGGAGCTTTTCAACCGAGCTGCAAGAGTGAAAAGTGTGATGGCATGTCTATCTGAGAAGGAAGGTTCGGTGCCGCAGCCTGTTGTGCACAATTTATATGCTGATAAGAGAAGGGGGTGCTTTTGCAACGTTTTCCTTCCTGACACTTCTGTCTCTGTGAGCTTTAGCTGCTTGGACTCAGGGATACCGAAGGTATGTGAAAGTGACTGGGATGCGAGAATCATGTTGCACAGGGAACAGGGAAGGTCAGCAAATGTTTCCTGTCCTGGCACATCTCTCAGTCTGAACTGCAGCTGCAGATGCTTCACTTCCGCCAAGGACTCTGCCACCTTGAGAGAAGGATGCGCTCTATGGAGTTGAGAAAGAAAGTGCGTCTCACTAGCTTCTTTCCTCTACTTCATAGACAGCAAAGGGGCTATGAAAGGCAGCACTGGCTTTTTGTTCTAGGACTTCTTCTTTACAAGCAGCTGCTGGATGTTTGGAAGGGGGTTTGGGATATGCAAAAATGAGAGGCTAAGATGGTAAGAGGGTAAGATGGAAGTCATCTGGCAAAAGCAGAGCTCACAAAAGGGCCAGCTGAGAAAGCTCTTGCTGCCTACAACTTCAACTGCACCCCTCAAAGCAGCAGCACACACGCTGCTCTCGGCACTTTCCTTCTCAGCTCTACGCACCATCCTAAGCCTTGCCTCTCCCACACTCAGGATCCAAAGACAATGGCACCAGGGACTGCTCACACACTAAAGGCACCAGGACAAAAGGCTCACCAGCTTGGCCTTTGCATTCCCGCTGACAGCTCCACAGCTTGAACCCAGAGAACTGCCTGCTGCCAACAGCCTTTCCAATCACTCTGAGCACCTCATGACAAGGAGTGTGGGGAATGAATCTCCAGCAGCCTCCTGCCCCAGGCTGTCCCCCGGGAGCAGCCCTGCTCCAGGCCGTGACTGCCACCTGCACAGCCAAAGGACCCAGAGCCGGTGTTACACACCACGGCTGTGCCTGGCACAGAGACACCAGTGGCCACACAAGTGGCCATGGCACTGTCCACACACAGTCCCTGCTGCTGCTCCCCCAGCCGCTGGCACCAACTCCCAGCCACCCACTCCTAAAGCCACGGGGCCCACTGGGACACTGCGGGGGCTCGTGGAAGCCAGCGGCCCATGTGACACAGCGGGGCTGCACAGAGCCCACGGTGCTTTGTGACCCGTGGCTCCCAGGAGAGCCTTTGTGATGCTGGGGAACTACAAGGAAGCCTGGCTCCTCTGTGACACCACCACAGAAGCTCAGGGGAGCCCTGGAGACCGTGCTGATGCTATTGAACCTGATGCAACCCTGCCTCCTCTGTGACACCACAGAAGCTCTTGGAGCCCTGGAGACCGTGGTGATGCTATGGAACCTGATGCAACCCTGCCTCCTCCGTGACACCACAGAACCTCTGGGAGCCCTGGAGACCGTGCTGATGCTATGGAACCTGATGCAACCCTGCCTCCACTGTGACACCACAGAAGCTCAGGGAGCCCTGGAGACTGTGGTGATGCTATGGAACCTGATGCAACCCTGCCTCCACTGTGACACCACAGAACCTCTGGGAGCCCTGGAGACCGTGCTGATGCTATGGAACCTGATGCAACCCTGCCTCCACTGTGACACCACAGAAGCTTGGGGAGCTCTGCAGACCGTGGGGATGCTGGCGAAGCTGACGGAACCCTGGGCACCACAGTGACGCTATGGAACCTGGTGGAACCGAGGGGCCACAGTGACACTGTGGGGCTTTTTGGAAGCAACAGGACCCTGGTGGGAAGCCACGGGATGATTAATCCTGCACGAACCTGCTCCAGGTGGGCTCCTCTCTCCCGGCTTCCACAGGTGCTGCTAGGATCCCACTCCGGCACTGGCTTGGCACGGGCTCACGGCTTCCTTTGGCAATGGCTCTGCTCCAGGATGGCATGCTGCAGAGAATGCAGGTAGATTTTGTGCTCACTCCTGGCATGCAGCTGGACAATAAAGCCTGATCCAGCCCCCCCTCAGCATATGTCCGGCTCTGGCATTGGGGCGGGGCAACTTTGGGAGCAGCCCCAGCCCTGCTCCTGCTCCCGGCTGGGCACCCAGCTGCTGGGACACAGGTGTGTCCTGATGCCACCGTCTACTCCTTTGAGAAGGGGAGGACAGAGTGCATCAGGGAGTTTGGTGTGGCTTACATGCGGCAAGGAGAAGGTGCAGCCCCAAACTGGCTTTCACTTCTAGAACCTTTTGCTATTGCGGGAGCAGCTGCTGGAGCTTTTCAACCGAGCTGCAAGAGTGAAAAGTGTGATGGCATGTCTATCTGAGAAGGAAGGTTCGGTGCCGCAGCCTGTTGTGCACAATTTATATGCTGATAAGAGAAGGGGGTGCTTTTGCAACGTTTTCCTTCCTGACACTTCTGTCTCTGTGAGCTTTAGCTGCTTGGACTCAGGGATACCGAAGGTATGTGAAAGTGACTGGGATGCGAGAATCATGTTGCACAGGGAACAGGGAAGGTCAGCAAATGTTTCCTGTCCTGGCACATCTCTCAGTCTGAACTGCAGCTGCAGATGCTTCACTTCCGCCAAGGACTCTGCCACCTTGAGAGAAGGATGCGCTCTATGGAGTTGAGAAAGAAAGTGCGTCTCACTAGCTTCTTTCCTCTACTTCATAGACAGCAAAGGGGCTATGAAAGGCAGCACTGGCTTTTTGTTCTAGGACTTCTTCTTTACAAGCAGCTGCTGGATGTTTGGAAGGGGGTTTGGGATATGCAAAAATGAGAGGCTAAGATGGTAAGAGGGTAAGATGGAAGTCATCTGGCAAAAGCAGAGCTCACAAAAGGGCCAGCTGAGAAAGCTCTTGCTGCCTACAACTTCAACTGCACCCCTCAAAGCAGCAGCACACACGCTGCTCTCGGCACTTTCCTTCTCAGCTCTACGCACCATCCTAAGCCTTGCCTCTCCCACACTCAGGATCCAAAGACAACGGCACCAGGGACTGCTCACACACTAAAGGCACCAGGACAAAAGGCTCACCAGCTTGGCCTTTGCATTCCCGCTGACAGCTCCACAGCTTGAACCCAGAGAACTGCCTGCTGCCAACAGCCTTTCCAATCACTCTGAGCACCTCATGACAAGGAGTGTGGGGAATGAATCTCCAGCAGCCTCCTGCCCCAGGCTGTCCCCCGGGAGCAGCCCTGCTCCAGGCCGTGACTGCCACCTGCACAGCCAAAGGACCCAGAGCCGGTGTTACACACCACGGCTGTGCCTGGCACAGAGACACCAGTGGCCACACAAGTGGCCATGGCACTGTCCACACACAGTCCCTGCTGCTGCTCCCCCAGCCGCTGGCACCAACTCCCAGCCACCCACTCCTAAAGCCACGGGGCCCACTGGGACACTGCAGGGGCTCGTGGAAGCCAGCGACCATTGTGACACAGCGGGGCTGCACAGAGCCCACGGTGCTTTGTGACCCGTGGCTCCCAGGAGAGCCTTTGTGATGCTGGGGAACTACAAGGAAGCCTGGCTCCTCTGTGACACCACCACAGAAGCTCAGGGGAGCCCTGGAGACCGTGCTGATGCTATTGAACCTGATGCAACCCTGCCTCCTCTGTGACACCACAGAAGCTCTTGGAGCCCTGGAGACCGTGGTGATGCTATGGAACCTGATGCAACCCTGCCTCCTCTGTGACACCACAGAACCTCTGGGAGCCCTGGAGACCGTGCTGATGCTATGGAACCTGATGCAACCCTGCCTCCACTGTGACACCACAGAAGCTCAGCGAGCCCTGGAGACTGTGGTGATGCTATGGAACCTGATGCAACCCTGCCTCCACTGTGACACCACAGAACCTCTGGGAGCCCTGGAGACCGTGCTGATGCTATGGAACCTGATGCAACCCTGCCTCCACTGTGACACCACAGAAGCTCGGGGAGCTCTGCAGACCGTGGGGATGCTGGCGAAGCTGACGGAACCCTGGGCACCACAGTGACGCTATGGAACCTGGTGGAACCGAGGGGCCACAGTGACACTGTGGGGCCTTTTGGAAGCAACAGGACCCTGGTGGGAAGCCACGGGATGATTAATCCTGCACGAACCTGCTCCAGGTGGGCTCCTCTCTCCCGGCTTCCACAGGTGCTGCTAGGATCCCACTCCGGCACTGGCTTGGCACGGGCTCACGGCTTCCTTTGGCAATGGCTCTGCTCCAGGATGGCATGCTGCAGAGAATGCAGGTAGATTTTGTGCTCACTCCTGGCATGCAGCTGGACAATAAAGCCTGATCCAGCCCCCCCTCAGCATATGTCCGGCTCTGGCATTGGGGCGGGGCAACTTTGGGAGCAGCCCCAGCCCTGCTCCTGCTCCCGGCTGGGCACCCAGCTGCTGGGACACAGGTGTGTCCTGATGCCACCGTCTACTCCTTTGAGAAGGGGAGGACAGAGTGCATCAGGGAGTTTGGTGTGGCTTACATGCGGCAAGGAGAAGGTGCAGCCCCAAACTGGCTTTCACTTCTAGAACCTTTTGCTATTGCGGGAGCAGCTGCTGGAGCTTTTCAACCGAGCTGCAAGAGTGAAAAGTGTGATGGCATGTCTATCTGAGAAGGAAGGTTCGGTGCCGCAGCCTGTTGTGCACAATTTATATGCTGATAAGAGAAGGGGGTGCTTTTGGAACGTTTTCCTTCCTGACACTTCTGTCTCTGTGAGCTTTAGCTGCTTGGACTCAGGGATACCGAAGGTATGTGAAAGTGACTGGGATGCGAGAATCATGTTGCACAGGGAACAGGGAAGGTCAGCAAATGTTTCCTGTCCTGGCACATCTCTCAGTCTGAACTGCAGCTGCAGATGCTTCACTTCCGCCAAGGACTCTGCCACCTTGAGAGAAGGATGCGCTCTATGGAGTTGAGAAAGAAAGTGCGTCTCACTAGCTTCTTTCCTCTACTTCATAGACAGCAAAGGGGCTATGAAAGGCAGCACTGGCTTTTTGTTCTAGGACTTCTTCTTTACAAGCAGCTGCTGGATGTTTGGAAGGGGGTTTGGGATATGCAAAAATGAGAGGCTAAGATGGTAAGAGGGTAAGATGGAAGTCATCTGGCAAAAGCAGAGCTCACAAAAGGGCCAGCTGAGAAAGCTCTTGCTGCCTACAACTTCAACTGCACCCCTCAAAGCAGCAGCACACACGCTGCTCTCGGCACTTTCCTTCTCAGCTCTACGCACCATCCTAAGCCTTGCCTCTCCCACACTCAGGATCCAAAGACAACGGCACCAGGGACTGCTCACACACTAAAGGCACCAGGACAAAAGGCTCACCAGCTTGGCCTTTGCATTCCCGCTGACAGCTCCACAGCTTGAACCCAGAGAACTGCCTGCTGCCAACAGCCTTTCCAATCACTCTGAGCACCTCATGACAAGGAGTGTGGGGAATGAATCTCCAGCAGCCTCCTGCCCCAGGCTGTCCCCCGGGAGCAGCCCTGCTCCAGGCCGTGACTGCCACCTGCACAGCCAAAGGACCCAGAGCCGGTGTTACACACCACGGCTGTGCCTGGCACAGAGACACCAGTGGCCACACAAGTGGCCATGGCACTGTCCACACACAGTCCCTGCTGCTGCTCCCCCAGCCGCTGGCACCAACTCCCAGCCACCCACTCCTAAAGCTACGGGGCCCACTGGGACACTGCGGGGGCTCGTGGAAGCCAGCGGCCATTGTGACACAGCGGGGCTGCACAGAGCCCACGGTGCTTTGTGACCCGTGGCTCCCAGGAGAGCCTTTGTGATGCTGGGGAACTACAAGGAAGCCTGGCTCCTCTGTGACACCACCACAGAAGCTCAGGGGAGCCCTGGAGACCGTGGTGATGCTATGGAACCTGATGCAACCCTGCCTCCACTGTGACACCACAGAAGCTCAGGGAGCCCTGGAGACTGTGGTGATGCTATGGAACCTGATGCAACCCTGCCTCCACTGTGACACCACAGAACCTCTGGGAGCCCTGGAGACCGTGCTGATGCTATGGAACCTGATGCAACCCTGCCTCCACTGTGACACCACAGAAGCTCGGGGACCTCTGCAGACCGTGGGGATGCTGGCGAAGCTGACGGAACCCTGGGCACCACAGTGACGCTATGGAACCTGGTGGAACCGAGGGGCCACAGTGACACTGTGGGGCCTTTTGGAAGCAACAGGACCCTGGTGGGAAGCCACGGGATGATTAATCCTGCACGAACCTGCTCCAGGTGGGCTCCTCTCTCCCGGCTTCCACAGGTGCTGCTAGGATCCCACTCCGGCACTGGCTTGGCACGGGCTCACGGCTTCCTTTGGCAATGGCTCTGCTCCAGGATGGCATGCTGCAGAGAATGCAGGTAGATTTTGTGCTCACTCCTGGCATGCAGCTGGACAATAAAGCCTGATCCAGCCCCCCCTCAGCATATGTCCGGCTCTGGCATTGGGGCGGGGCAACTTTGGGAGCAGCCCCAGCCCTGCTCCTGCTCCCGGCTGGGCACCCAGCTGCTGGGACACAGGTGTGTCCTGATGCCACCGTCTACTCCTTTGAGAAGGGGAGGACAGAGTGCATCAGGGAGTTTGGTGTGGCTTACATGCGGCAAGGAGAAGGTGCAGCCCCAAACTGGCTTTCACTTCTAGAACCTTTTGCTATTGCGGGAGCAGCTGCTGGAGCTTTTCAACCGAGCTGCAAGAGTGAAAAGTGTGATGGCATGTCTATCTGAGAAGGAAGGTTCGGTGCCGCAGCCTGTTGTGCACAATTTATATGCTGATAAGAGAAGGGGGTGCTTTTGGAACGTTTTCCTTCCTGACACTTCTGTCTCTGTGAGCTTTAGCTGCTTGGACTCAGGGATACCGAAGGTATGTGAAAGTGACTGGGATGCGAGAATCATGTTGCACAGGGAACAGGGAAGGTCAGCAAATGTTTCCTGTCCTGGCACATCTCTCAGTCTGAACTGCAGCTGCAGATGCTTCACTTCCGCCAAGGACTCTGCCACCTTGAGAGAAGGATGCGCTCTATGGAGTTGAGAAAGAAAGTGCGTCTCACTAGCTTCTTTCCTCTACTTCATAGACAGCAAAGGGGCTATGAAAGGCAGCACTGGCTTTTTGTTCTAGGACTTCTTCTTTACAAGCAGCTGCTGGATGTTTGGAAGGGGGTTTGGGATATGCAAAAATGAGAGGCTAAGATGGTAAGAGGGTAAGATGGAAGTCATCTGGCAAAAGCAGAGCTCACAAAAGGGCCAGCTGAGAAAGCTCTTGCTGCCTACAACTTCAACTGCACCCCTCAAAGCAGCAGCACACACGCTGCTCTCGGCACTTTCCTTCTCAGCTCTACGCACCATCCTAAGCCTTGCCTCTCCCACACTCAGGATCCAAAGACAACGGCACCAGGGACTGCTCACACACTAAAGGCACCAGGACAAAAGGCTCACCAGCTTGGCCTTTGCATTCCCGCTGACAGCTCCACAGCTTGAACCCAGAGAACTGCCTGCTGCCAACAGCCTTTCCAATCACTCTGAGCACCTCATGACAAGGAGTGTGGGGAATGAATCTCCAGCAGCCTCCTGCCCCAGGCTGTCCCCCGGGAGCAGCCCTGCTCCAGGCCGTGACTGCCACCTGCACAGCCAAAGGACCCAGAGCCGGTGTTACACACCACGGCTGTGCCTGGCACAGAGACACCAGTGGCCACACAAGTGGCCATGGCACTGTCCACACACAGTCCCTGCTGCTGCTCCCCCAGCCGCTGGCACCAACTCCCAGCCACCCACTCCTAAAGCCACGGGGCCCACTGGGACACTGCGGGGGCTCGTGGAAGCCAGCGGCCATTGTGACACAGCGGGGCTGCACAGAGCCCACGGTGCTTTGTGACCCGTGGCTCCCAGGAGAGCCTTTGTGATGCTGGGGAACTACAAGGAAGCCTGCCTCCTCTGTGACACCACCACAGAAGCTCAGGGGAGCCCTGGAGACCGTGCTGATGCTATTGAACCTGATGCAACCCTGCCTCCTCTGTGACACCACAGAAGCTCTTGGAGCCCTGGAGACCGTGGTGATGCTATGGAACCTGATGCAACCCTGCCTCCTCTGTGACACCACAGAACCTCTGGGAGCCCTGGAGACCGTGCTGATGCTATGGAACCTGATGCAACCCTGCCTCCACTGTGACACCACAGAAGCTCAGGGAGCCCTGGAGACTGTGGTGATGCTATGGAACCTGATGCAACCCTGCCTCCACTGTGACACCACAGAACCTCTGGGAGCCCTGGAGACCGTGCTGATGCTATGGAACCTGATGCAACCCTGCCTCCACTGTGACACCACAGAAGCTCGGGGAGCTCTGCAGACCGTGGGGATGCTGGCGAAGCTGACGGAACCCTGGGCACCACAGTGACGCTATGGAACCTGGTGGAACCGAGGGGCCACAGTGACACTGTGGGGCCTTTTGGAAGCAACAGGACCCTGGTGGGAAGCCACGGGATGATTAATCCTGCACGAACCTGCTCCAGGTGGGCTCCTCTCTCCCGGCTTCCACAGGTGCTGCTAGGATCCCACTCCGGCACTGGCTTGGCACGGGCTCACGGCTTCCTTTGGCAATGGCTCTGCTCCAGGATGGCATGCTGCAGAGAATGCAGGTAGATTTTGTGCTCACTCCTGGCATGCAGCTGGACAATAAAGCCTGATCCAGCCCCCCCTCAGCATATGTCCGGCTCTGGCATTGGGGCGGGGCAACTTTGGGAGCAGCCCCAGCCCTGCTCCTGCTCCCGGCTGGGCACCCAGCTGCTGGGACACAGGTGTGTCCTGATGCCACCGTCTACTCCTTTGAGAAGGGGAGGACAGAGTGCATCAGGGAGTTTGGTGTGGCTTACATGCGGCAAGGAGAAGGTGCAGCCCCAAACTGGCTTTCACTTCTAGAACCTTTTGCTATTGCGGGAGCAGCTGCTGGAGCTTTTCAACCGAGCTGCAAGAGTGAAAAGTGTGATGGCATGTCTATCTGAGAAGGAAGGTTCGGTGCCGCAGCCTGTTGTGCACAATTTATATGCTGATAAGAGAAGGGGGTGCTTTTGGAACGTTTTCCTTCCTGACACTTCTGTCTCTGTGAGCTTTAGCTGCTTGGACTCAGGGATACCGAAGGTGTGTGAAAGTGACTGGGATGCGAGAATCATGTTGCACAGGGAACAGGGAAGGTCAGCAAATGTTTCCTGTCCTGGCACATCTCTCAGTCTGAACTGCAGCTGCAGATGCTTCACTTCCGCCAAGGACTCTGCCACCTTGAGAGAAGGATGCGCTCTATGGAGTTGAGAAAGAAAGTGCGTCTCACTAGCTTCTTTCCTCTACTTCATAGACAGCAAAGGGGCTATGAAAGGCAGCACTGGCTTTTTGTTCTAGGACTTCTTCTTTACAAGCAGCTGCTGGATGTTTGGAAGGGGGTTTGGGATATGCAAAAATGAGAGGCTAAGATGGTAAGAGGGTAAGATGGAAGTCATCTGGCAAAAGCAGAGCTCACAAAAGGGCCAGCTGAGAAAGCTCTTGCTGCCTACAACTTCAACTGCACCCCTCAAAGCAGCAGCACACACGCTGCTCTCGGCACTTTCCTTCTCAGCTCTACGCACCATCCTAAGCCTTGCCTCTCCCACACTCAGGATCCAAAGACAACGGCACCAGGGACTGCTCACACACTAAAGGCACCAGGACAAAAGGCTCACCAGCTTGGCCTTTGCATTCCCGCTGACAGCTCCACAGCTTGAACCCAGAGAACTGCCTGCTGCCAACAGCCTTTCCAATCACTCTGAGCACCTCATGACAAGGAGTGTGGGGAATGAATCTCCAGCAGCCTCCTGCCCCAGGCTGTCCCCCGGGAGCAGCCCTGCTCCAGGCCGTGACTGCCACCTGCACAGCCAAAGGACCCAGAGCCGGTGTTACACACCACGGCTGTGCCTGGCACAGAGACACCAGTGGCCACACAAGTGGCCATGGCACTGTCCACACACAGTCCCTGCTGCTGCTCCCCCAGCCGCTGGCACCAACTCCCAGCCACCCACTCCTAAAGCCACGGGGCCCACTGGGACATTGCGGGGGCTCGTGGAAGCCAGCGGCCATTGTGACACAGCGGGGCTGCACAGAGCCCACGGTGCTTTGTGACCCGTGGCTCCCAGGAGAGCCTTTGTGATCCTGGGGAACTACAAGGAAGCCTGGCTCCTCTGTGACACCACCACAGAAGCTCAGGGGAGCCCTGGAGACCGTGCTGATGCTATGGAACCTGATGCAACCCTGCCTCCTCTGTGACACCACAGAAGCTCTTGGAGCCCTGGAGACCGTGGTGATGCTATGGAACCTGATGCAACCCTGCCTCCTCTGTGACACCACAGAACCTCTGGGAGCCCTGGAGACCGTGCTGATGCTATGGAACCTGATGCAACCCTGCCTCCACTGTGACACCACAGAAGCTCAGGGAGCCCTGGAGACTGTGGTGATGCTATGGAACCTGATGCAACCCTGCCTCCACTGTGACACCACAGAACCTCTGGGAGCCCTGGAGACCGTGCTGATGCTATGGAACCTGATGCAACCCTGCCTCCACTGTGACACCACAGAAGCTCGGGGAGCTCTGCAGACCGTGGGGATGCTGGCGAAGCTGACGGAACCCTGGGCACCACAGTGACGCTATGGAACCTGGTGGAACCGAGGGGCCACAGTGACACTGTGGGGCCTTTTGGAAGCAACAGGACCCTGGTGGGAAGCCACGGGATGATTAATCCTGCACGAACCTGCTCCAGGTGGGCTCCTCTCTCCCGGCTTCCACAGGTGCTGCTAGGATCCCACTCCGGCACTGGCTTGGCACGGGCTCACGGCTTCCTTTGGCAATGGCTCTGCTCCAGGATGGCATGCTGCAGAGAATGCAGGTAGATTTTGTGCTCACTCCTGGCATGCAGCTGGACAATAAAGCCTGATCCAGCCCCCCCTCAGCATATGTCCGGCTCTGGCATTGGGGCGGGGCAACTTTGGGAGCAGCCCCAGCCCTGCTCCTGCTCCCGGCTGGGCACCCAGCTGCTGGGACACAGGTGTGTCCTGATGCCACCGTCTACTCCTTTGAGAAGGGGAGGACAGAGTGCATCAGGGAGTTTGGTGTGGCTTACATGCGGCAAGGAGAAGGTGCAGCCCCAAACTGGCTTTCACTTCTAGAACCTTTTGCTATTGCGGGAGCAGCTGCTGGAGCTTTTCAACCGAGCTGCAAGAGTGAAAAGTGTGATGGCATGTCTATCTGAGAAGGAAGGTTCGGTGCCGCAGCCTGTTGTGCACAATTTATATGCTGATAAGAGAAGGGGGTGCTTTTGCAACGTTTTCCTTCCTGACACTTCTGTCTCTGTGAGCTTTAGCTGCTTGGACTCAGGGATACCGAAGGTGTGTGAAAGTGACTGGGATGCGAGAATCATGTTGCACAGGGAACAGGGAAGGTCAGCAAATGTTTCCTGTCCTGGCACATCTCTCAGTCTGAACTGCAGCTGCAGATGCTTCACTTCCGCCAAGGACTCTGCCACCTTGAGAGAAGGATGCGCTCTATGGAGTTGAGAAAGAAAGTGCGTCTCACTAGCTTCTTTCCTCTACTTCATAGACAGCAAAGGGGCTATGAAAGGCAGCACTGGCTTTTTGTTCTAGGACTTCTTCTTTACAAGCAGCTGCTGGATGTTTGGAAGGGGGTTTGGGATATGCAAAAATGAGAGGCTAAGATGGTAAGAGGGTAAGATGGAAGTCATCTGGCAAAAGCAGAGCTCACAAAAGGGCCAGCTGAGAAAGCTCTTGCTGCCTACAACTTCAACTGCACCCCTCAAAGCAGCAGCACACACGCTGCTCTCGGCACTTTCCTTCTCAGCTCTACGCACCATCCTAAGCCTTGCCTCTCCCACACTCAGGATCCAAAGACAACGGCACCAGGGACTGCTCACACACTAAAGGCACCAGGACAAAAGGCTCACCAGCTTGGCCTTTGCATTCCCGCTGACAGCTCCACAGCTTGAACCCAGAGAACTGCCTGCTGCCAACAGCCTTTCCAATCACTCTGAGCACCTCATGACAAGGAGTGTGGGGAATGAATCTCCAGCAGCCTCCTGCCCCAGGCTGTCCCCCGGGAGCAGCCCTGCTCCAGGCCGTGACTGCCACCTGCACAGCCAAAGGACCCAGAGCCGGTGTTACACACCACGGCTGTGCCTGGCACAGAGACACCAGTGGCCACACAAGTGGCCATGGCACTGTCCACACACAGTCCCTGCTGCTGCTCCCCCAGCCGCTGGCACCAACTCCCAGCCACCCACTCCTAAAGCCACGGGGCCCACTGGGACACTGCGGGGGCTCGTGGAAGCCAGCGGCCATTGTGACACAGCGGGGCTGCACAGAGCCCACGGTGCTTTGTGACCCGTGGCTCCCAGGAGAGCCTTTGTGATGCTGGGGAACTACAAGGAAGCCTGGCTCCTCTGTGACACCACCACAGAAGCTCAGGGGAGCCCTGGAGACCGTGCTGATGCTATTGAACCTGATGCAACCCTGCCTCCTCTGTGACACCACAGAAGCTCTTGGAGCCCTGGAGACCGTGCTGATGCTATGGAACCTGATGCAACCCTGCCTCCTCTGTGACACCACAGAACCTCTGGGAGCCCTGGAGACTGTGGTGATGCTATGGAACCTGATGCAACCCTGCCTCCTCTGTGACACCACAGAAGCTCAGGGAGCCCTGGAGACCGTGCTGATGCTATGGAACCTGATGCAACCCTGCCTCCACTGTGACACCACAGAAGCTCGGGGAGCTCTGCAGACCGTGGGGATGCTGGCGAAGCTGACGGAACCCTGGGCACCACAGTGACGCTATGGAACCTGGTGGAACCGAGGGGCCACAGTGACACTGTGGGGCCTTTTGGAAGCAACAGGACCCTGGTGGGAAGCCACGGGATGATTAATCCTGCACGAACCTGCTCCAGGTGGGCTCCTCTCTCCCGGCTTCCACAGGTGCTGCTAGGATCCCACTCCGGCACTGGCTTGGCACGGGCTCACGGCTTCCTTTGGCAATGGCTCTGCTCCAGGATGGCATGCTGCAGAGAATGCAGGTAGATTTTGTGCTCACTCCTGGCATGCAGCTGGACAATAAAGCCTGATCCAGCCCCCCCTCAGCATATGTCCGGCTCTGGCATTGGGGCGGGGCAACTTTGGGAGCAGCCCCAGCCCTGCTCCTGCTCCCGGCTGGGCACCCAGCTGCTGGGACACAGGTGTGTCCTGATGCCACCGTCTACTCCTTTGAGAAGGGGAGGACAGAGTGCATCAGGGAGTTTGGTGTGGCTTACATGCGGCAAGGAGAAGGTGCAGCCCCAAACTGGCTTTCACTTCTAGAACCTTTTGCTATTGCGGGAGCAGCTGCTGGAGCTTTTCAACCGAGCTGCAAGAGTGAAAAGTGTGATGGCATGTCTATCTGAGAAGGAAGGTTCGGTGCCGCAGCCTGTTGTGCACAATTTATATGCTGATAAGAGAAGGGGGTGCTTTTGGAACGTTTTCCTTCCTGACACTTCTGTCTCTGTGAGCTTTAGCTGCTTGGACTCAGGGATACCGAAGGTATGTGAAAGTGACTGGGATGCGAGAATCATGTTGCACAGGGAACAGGGAAGGTCAGCAAATGTTTCCTGTCCTGGCACATCTCTCAGTCTGAACTGCAGCTGCAGATGCTTCACTTCCGCCAAGGACTCTGCCACCTTGAGAGAAGGATGCGCTCTATGGAGTTGAGAAAGAAAGTGCGTCTCACTAGCTTCTTTCCTCTACTTCATAGACAGCAAAGGGGCTATGAAAGGCAGCACTGGCTTTTTGTTCTAGGACTTCTTCTTTACAAGCAGCTGCTGGATGTTTGGAAGGGGGTTTGGGATATGCAAAAATGAGAGGCTAAGATGGTAAGAGGGTAAGATGGAAGTCATCTGGCAAAAGCAGAGCTCACAAAAGGGCCAGCTGAGAAAGCTCTTGCTGCCTACAACTTCAACTGCACCCCTCAAAGCAGCAGCACACACGCTGCTCTCGGCACTTTCCTTCTCAGCTCTACGCACCATCCTAAGCCTTGCCTCTCCCACACTCAGGATCCAAAGACAACGGCACCAGGGACTGCTCACACACTAAAGGCACCAGGACAAAAGGCTCACCAGCTTGGCCTTTGCATTCCCGCTGACAGCTCCACAGCTTGAACCCAGAGAACTGCCTGCTGCCAACAGCCTTTCCAATCACTCTGAGCACCTCATGACAAGGAGTGTGGGGAATGAATCTCCAGCAGCCTCCTGCCCCAGGCTGTCCCCCGGGAGCAGCCCTGCTCCAGGCCGTGACTGCCACCTGCACAGCCAAAGGACCCAGAGCCGGTGTTACACACCACGGCTGTGCCTGGCACAGAGACACCAGTGGCCACACAAGTGGCCATGGCACTGTCCACACACAGTCCCTGCTGCTGCTCCCCCAGCCGCTGGCACCAACTCCCAGCCACCCACTCCTAAAGCCACGGGGCCCACTGGGACACTGCGGGGGCTCGTGGAAGCCAGCGGCCATTGTGACACAGCGGGGCTGCACAGAGCCCACGGTGCTTTGTGACCCGTGGCTCCCAGGAGAGCCTTTGTGATGCTGGGGAACTACAAGGAAGCCTGCCTCCTCTGTGACACCACCACAGAAGCTCAGGGGAGCCCTGGAGACCGTGCTGATGCTATTGAACCTGATGCAACCCTGCCTCCTCTGTGACACCACAGAACCTCTTGGAGCCCTGGAGACCGTGGTGATGCTATGGAACCTGATGCAACCCTGCCTCCTCTGTGACACCACAGAACCTCTGGGAGCCCTGGAGACCGTGCTGATGCTATGGAACCTGATGCAACCCTGCCTCCACTGTGACACCACAGAAGCTCAGGGAGCCCTGGAGACTGTGGTGATGCTATGGAACCTGATGCAACCCTGCCTCCACTGTGACACCACAGAACCTCTGGGAGCCCTGGAGACCGTGCTGATGCTATGGAACCTGATGCAACCCTGCCTCCACTGTGACACCACAGAAGCTCGGGGAGCTCTGCAGACCGTGGGGATGCTGGCGAAGCTGACGGAACCCTGGGCACCACAGTGACGCTATGGAACCTGGTGGAACCGAGGTGCCACAGTGACACTGTGGGGCCTTTTGGAAGCAACAGGACCCTGGTGGGAAGCCACGGGATGATTAATCCTGCACGAACCTGCTCCAGGTGGGCTCCTCTCTCCCGGCTTCCACAGGTGCTGCTAGGATCCCACTCCGGCACTGGCTTGGCACGGGCTCACGGCTTCCTTTGGCAATGGCTCTGCTCCAGGATGGCATGCTGCAGAGAATGCAGGTAGATTTTGTGCTCACTCCTGGCATGCAGCTGGACAATAAAGCCTGATCCAGCCCCCCCTCAGCATATGTCCGGCTCTGGCATTGGGGCGGGGCAACTTTGGGAGCAGCCCCAGCCCTGCTCCTGCTCCCGGCTGGGCACCCAGCTGCTGGGACACAGGTGTGTCCTGATGCCACCGTCTACTCCTTTGAGAAGGGGAGGACAGAGTGCATCAGGGAGTTTGGTGTGGCTTACATGCGGCAAGGAGAAGGTGCAGCCCCAAACTGGCTTTCACTTCTAGAACCTTTTGCTATTGCGGGAGCAGCTGCTGGAGCTTTTCAACCGAGCTGCAAGAGTGAAAAGTGTGATGGCATGTCTATCTGAGAAGGAAGGTTCGGTGCCGCAGCCTGTTGTGCACAATTTATATGCTGATAAGAGAAGGGGGTGCTTTTGCAACGTTTTCCTTCCTGACACTTCTGTCTCTGTGAGCTTTAGCTGCTTGGACTCAGGGATACCGAAGGTGTGTGAAAGTGACTGGGATGCGAGAATCATGTTGCACAGGGAACAGGGAAGGTCAGCAAATGTTTCCTGTCCTGGCACATCTCTCAGTCTGAACTGCAGCTGCAGATGCTTCACTTCCGCCAAGGACTCTGCCACCTTGAGAGAAGGATGCGCTCTATGGAGTTGAGAAAGAAAGTGCGTCTCACTAGCTTCTTTCCTCTACTTCATAGACAGCAAAGGGGCTATGAAAGGCAGCACTGGCTTTTTGTTCTAGGACTTCTTCTTTACAAGCAGCTGCTGGATGTTTGGAAGGGGGTTTGGGATATGCAAAAATGAGAGGCTAAGATGGTAAGAGGGTAAGATGGAAGTCATCTGGCAAAAGCAGAGCTCACAAAAGGGCCAGCTGAGAAAGCTCTTGCTGCCTACAACTTCAACTGCACCCCTCAAAGCAGCAGCACACACGCTGCTCTCGGCACTTTCCTTCTCAGCTCTACGCACCATCCTAAGCCTTGCCTCTCCCACACTCAGGATCCAAAGACAACGGCACCAGGGACTGCTCACACACTAAAGGCACCAGGACAAAAGGCTCACCAGCTTGGCCTTTGCATTCCCGCTGACAGCTCCACAGCTTGAACCCAGAGAACTGCCTGCTGCCAACAGCCTTTCCAATCACTCTGAGCACCTCATGACAAGGAGTGTGGGGAATGAATCTCCAGCAGCCTCCTGCCCCAGGCTGTCCCCCGGGAGCAGCCCTGCTCCAGGCCGTGACTGCCACCTGCACAGCCAAAGGACCCAGAGCCGGTGTTACACACCACGGCTGTGCCTGGCACAGAGACACCAGTGGCCACACAAGTGGCCATGGCACTGTCCACACACAGTCCCTGCTGCTGCTCCCCCAGCCGCTGGCACCAACTCCCAGCCACCCACTCCTAAAGCCACGGGGCCCACTGGGACATTGCGGGGGCTCGTGGAAGCCAGCGGCCATTGTGACACAGCGGGGCTGCACAGAGCCCACGGTGCTTTGTGACCCGTGGCTCCCAGGAGAGCCTTTGTGATCCTGGGGAACTACAAGGAAGCCTGGCTCCTCTGTGACACCACCACAGAAGCTCAGGGGAGCCCTGGAGACCGTGCTGATGCTATGGAACCTGATGCAACCCTGCCTCCTCTGTGACACCACAGAAGCTCTTGGAGCCCTGGAGACCGTGGTGATGCTATGGAACCTGATGCAACCCTGCCTCCTCTGTGACACCACAGAACCTCTGGGAGCCCTGGAGACCGTGCTGATGCTATGGAACCTGATGCAACCCTGCCTCCACTGTGACACCACAGAAGCTCAGGGAGCCCTGGAGACTGTGGTGATGCTATGGAACCTGATGCAACCCTGCCTCCACTGTGACACCACAGAACCTCTGGGAGCCCTGGAGACCGTGCTGATGCTATGGAACCTGATGCAACCCTGCCTCCACTGTGACACCACAGAAGCTCGGGGAGCTCTGCAGACCGTGGGGATGCTGGCGAAGCTGACGGAACCCTGGGCACCACAGTGACGCTATGGAACCTGGTGGAACCGAGGGGCCACAGTGACACTGTGGGGCCTTTTGGAAGCAACAGGACCCTGGTGGGAAGCCACGGGATGATTAATCCTGCACGAACCTGCTCCAGGTGGGCTCCTCTCTCCCGGCTTCCACAGGTGCTGCTAGGATCCCACTCCGGCACTGGCTTGGCACGGGCTCACGGCTTCCTTTGGCAATGGCTCTGCTCCAGGATGGCATGCTGCAGAGAATGCAGGTAGATTTTGTGCTCACTCCTGGCATGCAGCTGGACAATAAAGCCTGATCCAGCCCCCCCTCAGCATATGTCCGGCTCTGGCATTGGGGCGGGGCAACTTTGGGAGCAGCCCCAGCCCTGCTCCTGCTCCCGGCTGGGCACCCAGCTGCTGGGACACAGGTGTGTCCTGATGCCACCGTCTACTCCTTTGAGAAGGGGAGGACAGAGTGCATCAGGGAGTTTGGTGTGGCTTACATGCGGCAAGGAGAAGGTGCAGCCCCAAACTGGCTTTCACTTCTAGAACCTTTTGCTATTGCGGGAGCAGCTGCTGGAGCTTTTCAACCGAGCTGCAAGAGTGAAAAGTGTGATGGCATGTCTATCTGAGAAGGAAGGTTCGGTGCCGCAGCCTGTTGTGCACAATTTATATGCTGATAAGAGAAGGGGGTGCTTTTGCAACGTTTTCCTTCCTGACACTTCTGTCTCTGTGAGCTTTAGCTGCTTGGACTCAGGGATACCGAAGGTGTGTGAAAGTGACTGGGATGCGAGAATCATGTTGCACAGGGAACAGGGAAGGTCAGCAAATGTTTCCTGTCCTGGCACATCTCTCAGTCTGAACTGCAGCTGCAGATGCTTCACTTCCGCCAAGGACTCTGCCACCTTGAGAGAAGGATGCGCTCTATGGAGTTGAGAAAGAAAGTGCGTCTCACTAGCTTCTTTCCTCTACTTCATAGACAGCAAAGGGGCTATGAAAGGCAGCACTGGCTTTTTGTTCTAGGACTTCTTCTTTACAAGCAGCTGCTGGATGTTTGGAAGGGGGTTTGGGATATGCAAAAATGAGAGGCTAAGATGGTAAGAGGGTAAGATGGAAGTCATCTGGCAAAAGCAGAGCTCACAAAAGGGCCAGCTGAGAAAGCTCTTGCTGCCTACAACTTCAACTGCACCCCTCAAAGCAGCAGCACACACGCTGCTCTCGGCACTTTCCTTCTCAGCTCTACGCACCATCCTAAGCCTTGCCTCTCCCACACTCAGGATCCAAAGACAACGGCACCAGGGACTGCTCACACACTAAAGGCACCAGGACAAAAGGCTCACCAGCTTGGCCTTTGCATTCCCGCTGACAGCTCCACAGCTTGAACCCAGAGAACTGCCTGCTGCCAACAGCCTTTCCAATCACTCTGAGCACCTCATGACAAGGAGTGTGGGGAATGAATCTCCAGCAGCCTCCTGCCCCAGGCTGTCCCCCGGGAGCAGCCCTGCTCCAGGCCGTGACTGCCACCTGCACAGCCAAAGGACCCAGAGCCGGTGTTACACACCACGGCTGTGCCTGGCACAGAGACACCAGTGGCCACACAAGTGGCCATGGCACTGTCCACACACAGTCCCTGCTGCTGCTCCCCCAGCCGCTGGCACCAACTCCCAGCCACCCACTCCTAAAGCCACGGGGCCCACTGGGACACTGCGGGGGCTCGTGGAAGCCAGCGGCCATTGTGACACAGCGGGGCTGCACAGAGCCCACGGTGCTTTGTGACCCGTGGCTCCCAGGAGAGCCTTTGTGATGCTGGGGAACTACAAGGAAGCCTGGCTCCTCTGTGACACCACCACAGAAGCTCAGGGGAGCCCTGGAGACCGTGCTGATGCTATTGAACCTGATGCAACCCTGCCTCCTCTGTGACACCACAGAAGCTCTTGGAGCCCTGGAGACCGTGCTGATGCTATGGAACCTGATGCAACCCTGCCTCCTCTGTGACACCACAGAACCTCTGGGAGCCCTGGAGACTGTGGTGATGCTATGGAACCTGATGCAACCCTGCCTCCTCTGTGACACCACAGAAGCTCAGGGAGCCCTGGAGACCGTGCTGATGCTATGGAACCTGATGCAACCCTGCCTCCACTGTGACACCACAGAAGCTCGGGGAGCTCTGCAGACCGTGGGGATGCTGGCGAAGCTGACGGAACCCTGGGCACCACAGTGACGCTATGGAACCTGGTGGAACCGAGGGGCCACAGTGACACTGTGGGGCCTTTTGGAAGCAACAGGACCCTGGTGGGAAGCCACGGGATGATTAATCCTGCACGAACCTGCTCCAGGTGGGCTCCTCTCTCCCGGCTTCCACAGGTGCTGCTAGGATCCCACTCCGGCACTGGCTTGGCACGGGCTCACGGCTTCCTTTGGCAATGGCTCTGCTCCAGGATGGCATGCTGCAGAGAATGCAGGTAGATTTTGTGCTCACTCCTGGCATGCAGCTGGACAATAAAGCCTGATCCAGCCCCCCCTCAGCATATGTCCGGCTCTGGCATTGGGGCGGGGCAACTTTGGGAGCAGCCCCAGCCCTGCTCCTGCTCCCGGCTGGGCACCCAGCTGCTGGGACACAGGTGTGTCCTGATGCCACCGTCTACTCCTTTGAGAAGGGGAGGACAGAGTGCATCAGGGAGTTTGGTGTGGCTTACATGCGGCAAGGAGAAGGTGCAGCCCCAAACTGGCTTTCACTTCTAGAACCTTTTGCTATTGCGGGAGCAGCTGCTGGAGCTTTTCAACCGAGCTGCAAGAGTGAAAAGTGTGATGGCATGTCTATCTGAGAAGGAAGGTTCGGTGCCGCAGCCTGTTGTGCACAATTTATATGCTGATAAGAGAAGGGGGTGCTTTTGGAACGTTTTCCTTCCTGACACTTCTGTCTCTGTGAGCTTTAGCTGCTTGGACTCAGGGATACCGAAGGTATGTGAAAGTGACTGGGATGCGAGAATCATGTTGCACAGGGAACAGGGAAGGTCAGCAAATGTTTCCTGTCCTGGCACATCTCTCAGTCTGAACTGCAGCTGCAGATGCTTCACTTCCGCCAAGGACTCTGCCACCTTGAGAGAAGGATGCGCTCTATGGAGTTGAGAAAGAAAGTGCGTCTCACTAGCTTCTTTCCTCTACTTCATAGACAGCAAAGGGGCTATGAAAGGCAGCACTGGCTTTTTGTTCTAGGACTTCTTCTTTACAAGCAGCTGCTGGATGTTTGGAAGGGGGTTTGGGATATGCAAAAATGAGAGGCTAAGATGGTAAGAGGGTAAGATGGAAGTCATCTGGCAAAAGCAGAGCTCACAAAAGGGCCAGCTGAGAAAGCTCTTGCTGCCTACAACTTCAACTGCACCCCTCAAAGCAGCAGCACACACGCTGCTCTCGGCACTTTCCTTCTCAGCTCTACGCACCATCCTAAGCCTTGCCTCTCCCACACTCAGGATCCAAAGACAACGGCACCAGGGACTGCTCACACACTAAAGGCACCAGGACAAAAGGCTCACCAGCTTGGCCTTTGCATTCCCGCTGACAGCTCCACAGCTCGAACCCAGAGAACTGCCTGCTGCCAACAGCCTTTCCAATCACTCCGAGCACCTCATGACAAGGAGCTGCAGCGTGTGGGGAATGAATCTCCAGCAGCCTCCTGCCCCAGGCTGTCCCCCGGGAGCAGCCCTGCTCCAGGCCGTGACTGCCACCTGCACAGCCAAAGGACCCGGAGCCGGTGTTACACACCACGGCTGTGCCTGGCACAGAGACACCAGTGGCCACACAAGTGGCCATGGCACTGTCCACACACAGTCCCTGCTGCTGCTCCCCCAGCCGCTGGCACCAACTCCCAGCCACCCACTCCTAAAGCCATGGGGCCCACTGGGACACTGCGGGGGCTCGTGGAAGCCAGCGGCCATTGTGACACAGCGGGGCTGCACAGAGCCCACGGTGCTTTGTGACCCGTGGCTCCCAGGAGAGCCTTTGTGATGCTGGGGAACTACAAGGAAGCCTGGCTCCTCTGTGACACCACCACAGAAGCTCAGGGGAGCCCTGGAGACCGTGCTGATGCTATGGAACCTGATGCAACCCTGCCTCCTCTGTGACACCACAGAAGCTCTGGGAGCCCTGGAGACCGTGCTGATGCTATGGAACCTGATGCAACCCTGCCTCCTCTGTGACACCACAGAACCTCTGGGAGCCCTGGAGACTGTGGTGATGCTATGGAACCTGATGCAACCCTGCCTCCTCTGTGACACCACAGAAGCTCAGGGAGCCCTGGAGACCGTGCTGATGCTATGGAACCTGATGCAACCCTGCCTCCACTGTGACACCACAGAAGCTCGGGGAGCTCTGCAGACCGTGGGGATGCTGGCGAAGCTGACGGAACCCTGGGCACCACAGTGACGCTATGGAACCTGGTGGAACCGAGGGGCCACAGTGACACTGTGGGGCCTTTTGGAAGCAACAGGACCCTGGTGGGAAGCCACGGGATGATTAATCCTGCACGAACCTGCTCCAGGTGGGCTCCTCTCTCCCGGCTTCCACAGGTGCTGCTAGGATCCCACTCCGGCACTGGCTTGGCACGGGCTCACGGCTTCCTTTGGCAATGGCTCTGCTCCAGGATGGCATGCTGCAGAGAATGCAGGTAGATTTTGTGCTCACTCCTGGCATGCAGCTGGACAATAAAGCCTGATCCAGCCCCCCCTCAGCATATGTCCGGCTCTGGCATTGGGGCGGGGCAACTTTGGGAGCAGCCCCAGCCCTGCTCCTGCTCCCGGCTGGGCACCCAGCTGCTGGGACACAGGTGTGTCCTGATGCCACCGTCTACTCCTTTGAGAAGGGGAGGACAGAGTGCATCAGGGAGTTTGGTGTGGCTTACATGCGGCAAGGAGAAGGTGCAGCCCCAAACTGGCTTTCACTTCTAGAACCTTTTGCTATTGCGGGAGCAGCTGCTGGAGCTTTTCAACCGAGCTGCAAGAGTGAAAAGTGTGATGGCATGTCTATCTGAGAAGGAAGGTTCGGTGCCGCAGCCTGTTGTGCACAATTTATATGCTGATAAGAGAAGGGGGTGCTTTTGGAACGTTTTCCTTCCTGACACTTCTGTCTCTGTGAGCTTTAGCTGCTTGGACTCAGGGATACCGAAGGTATGTGAAAGTGACTGGGATGCGAGAATCATGTTGCACAGGGAACAGGGAAGGTCAGCAAATGTTTCCTGTCCTGGCACATCTCTCAGTCTGAACTGCAGCTGCAGATGCTTCACTTCCGCCAAGGACTCTGCCACCTTGAGAGAAGGATGCGCTCTATGGAGTTGAGAAAGAAAGTGCGTCTCACTAGCTTCTTTCCTCTACTTCATAGACAGCAAAGGGGCTATGAAAGGCAGCACTGGCTTTTTGTTCTAGGACTTCTTCTTTACAAGCAGCTGCTGGATGTTTGGAAGGGGGTTTGGGATATGCAAAAATGAGAGGCTAAGATGGTAAGAGGGTAAGATGGAAGTCATCTGGCAAAAGCAGAGCTCACAAAAGGGCCAGCTGAGAAAGCTCTTGCTGCCTACAACTTCAACTGCACCCCTCAAAGCAGCAGCACACACGCTGCTCTCGGCACTTTCCTTCTCAGCTCTACGCACCATCCTAAGCCTTGCCTCTCCCACACTCAGGATCCAAAGACAACGGCACCAGGGACTGCTCACACACTAAAGGCACCAGGACAAAAGGCTCACCAGCTTGGCCTTTGCATTCCCGCTGACAGCTCCACAGCTTGAACCCAGAGAACTGCCTGCTGCCAACAGCCTTTCCAATCACTCTGAGCACCTCATGACAAGGAGTGTGGGGAATGAATCTCCAGCAGCCTCCTGCCCCAGGCTGTCCCCCGGGAGCAGCCCTGCTCCAGGCCGTGACTGCCACCTGCACAGCCAAAGGACCCGGAGCCGGTGTTACACACCACGGCTGTGCCTGGCACAGAGACACCAGTGGCCACACAAGTGGCCATGGCACTGTCCACACACAGTCCCTGCTGCTGCTCCCCCAGCCGCTGGCACCAACTCCCAGCCACCCACTCCTAAAGCCACGGGGCCCACTGGGACACTGCGGGGGCTCGTGGAAGCCAGCGGCCATTGTGACACAGCGGGGCTGCACAGAGCCCACGGTGCTTTGTGACCCGTGGCTCCCAGGAGAGCCTTTGTGATGCTGGGGAACTACAAGGAAGCCTGCCTCCTCTGTGACACCACCACAGAAGCTCAGGGGAGCCCTGGAGACCGTGCTGATGCTATTGAACCTGATGCAACCCTGCCTCCTCTGTGACACCACAGAAGCTCTTGGAGCCCTGGAGACCGTGCTGATGCTATGGAACCTGATGCAACCCTGCCTCCTCTGTGACACCACAGAACCTCTGGGAGCCCTGGAGACTGTGGTGATGCTATGGAACCTGATGCAACCCTGCCTCCACTGTGACACCACAGAACCTCTGGGAGCCCTGGAGACCGTGCTGATGCTATGGAACCTGATGCAACCCTGCCTCCACTGTGACACCACAGAAGCTCGGGGAGCTCTGCAGACCGTGGGGATGCTGGCGAAGCTGACGGAACCCTGGGCACCACAGTGACGCTATGGAACCTGGTGGAACCGAGGGGCCACAGTGACACTGTGGGGCCTTTTGGAAGCAACAGGACCCTGGTGGGAAGCCACGGGATGATTAATCCTGCACGAACCTGCTCCAGGTGGGCTCCTCTCTCCCGGCTTCCACAGGTGCTGCTAGGATCCCACTCCGGCACTGGCTTGGCACGGGCTCACGGCTTCCTTTGGCAATGGCTCTGCTCCAGGATGGCATGCTGCAGAGAATGCAGGTAGATTTTGTGCTCACTCCTGGCATGCAGCTGGACAATAAAGCCTGATCCAGCTCCCCCTCAGCATATGTCCGGCTCTGGCATTGGGGCGGGGCAACTTTGGGAGCAGCCCCAGCCCTGCTCCTGCTCCCGGCTGGGCACCCAGCTGCTGGGACACAGGTGTGTCCTGATGCCACCGTCTACTCCTTTGAGAAGGGGAGGACAGAGTGCATCAGGGAGTTTGGTGTGGCTTACATGCGGCAAGGAGAAGGTGCAGCCCCAAACTGGCTTTCACTTCTAGAACCTTTTGCTATTGCGGGAGCAGCTGCTGGAGCTTTTCAACCGAGCTGCAAGAGTGAAAAGTGTGATGGCATGTCTATCTGAGAAGGAAGGTTCGGTGCCGCAGCCTGTTGTGCACAATTTATATGCTGATAAGAGAAGGGGGTGCTTTTGGAACGTTTTCCTTCCTGACACTTCTGTCTCTGTGAGCTTTAGCTGCTTGGACTCAGGGATACCGAAGGTATGTGAAAGTGACTGGGATGCGAGAATCATGTTGCACAGGGAACAGGGAAGGTCAGCAAATGTTTCCTGTCCTGGCACATCTCTCAGTCTGAACTGCAGCTGCAGATGCTTCACTTCCGCCAAGGACTCTGCCACCTTGAGAGAAGGATGCGCTCTATGGAGTTGAGAAAGAAAGTGCGTCTCACTAGCTTCTTTCCTCTACTTCATAGACAGCAAAGGGGCTATGAAAGGCAGCACTGGCTTTTTGTTCTAGGACTTCTTCTTTACAAGCAGCTGCTGGATGTTTGGAAGGGGGTTTGGGATATGCAAAAATGAGAGGCTAAGATGGTAAGAGGGTAAGATGGAAGTCATCTGGCAAAAGCAGAGCTCACAAAAGGGCCAGCTGAGAAAGCTCTTGCTGCCTACAACTTCAACTGCACCCCTCAAAGCAGCAGCACACACGCTGCTCTCGGCACTTTCCTTCTCAGCTCTACGCACCATCCTAAGCCTTGCCTCTCCCACACTCAGGATCCAAAGACAACGGCACCAGGGACTGCTCACACACTAAAGGCACCAGGACAAAAGGCTCACCAGCTTGGCCTTTGCATTCCCGCTGACAGCTCCACAGCTCGAACCCAGAGAACTGCCTGCTGCCAACAGCCTTTCCAATCACTCCGAGCACCTCATGACAAGGAGCTGCAGCGTGTGGGGAATGAATCTCCAGCAGCCTCCTGCCCCAGGCTGTCCCCCGGGAGCAGCCCTGCTCCAGGCCGTGACTGCCACCTGCACAGCCAAAGGACCCGGAGCCGGTGTTACACACCACGGCTGTGCCTGGCACAGAGACACCAGTGGCCACACAAGTGGCCATGGCACTGTCCACACACAGTCCCTGCTGCTGCTCCCCCAGCCGCTGGCACCAACTCCCAGCCACCCACTCCTAAAGCCATGGGGCCCACTGGGACACTGCGGGGGCTCGTGGAAGCCAGCGGCCATTGTGACACAGCGGGGCTGCACAGAGCCCACGGTGCTTTGTGACCCGTGGCTCCCAGGAGAGCCTTTGTGATGCTGGGGAACTACAAGGAAGCCTGGCTCCTCTGTGACACCACCACAGAAGCTCAGGGGAGCCCTGGAGACCGTGCTGATGCTATTGAACCTGATGCAACCCTGCCTCCTCTGTGACACCACAGAAGCTCTTGGAGCCCTGGAGACCGTGCTGATGCTATGGAACCTGATGCAACCCTGCCTCCTCTGTGACACCACAGAACCTCTGGGAGCCCTGGAGACTGTGGTGATGCTATGGAACCTGATGCAACCCTGCCTCCTCTGTGACACCACAGAAGCTCAGGGAGCCCTGGAGACTGTGGTGATGCTATGGAACCTGATGCAACCCTGCCTCCACTGTGACACCACAGAACCTCTGGGAGCCCTGGAGACCGTGCTGATGCTATGGAACCTGATGCAACCCTGCCTCCACTGTGACACCACAGAAGCTCGGGGAGCTCTGCAGACCGTGGGGATGCTGGCGAAGCTGACGGAACCCTGGGCACCACAGTGACGCTATGGAACCTGGTGGAACCGAGGGGCCACAGTGACACTGTGGGGCCTTTTGGAAGCAACAGGACCCTGGTGGGAAGCCACGGGATGATTAATCCTGCACGAACCTGCTCCAGGTGGGCTCCTCTCTCCCGGCTTCCACAGGTGCTGCTAGGATCCCACTCCGGCACTGGCTTGGCACGGGCTCACGGCTTCCTTTGGCAATGGCTCTGCTCCAGGATGGCATGCTGCAGAGAATGCAGGTAGATTTTGTGCTCACTCCTGGCATGCAGCTGGACAATAAAGCCTGATCCAGCCCCCCCTCAGCATATGTCCGGCTCTGGCATTGGGGCGGGGCAACTTTGGGAGCAGCCCCAGCCCTGCTCCTGCTCCCGGCTGGGCACCCAGCTGCTGGGACACAGGTGTGTCCTGATGCCACCGTCTACTCCTTTGAGAAGGGGAGGACAGAGTGCATCAGGGAGTTTGGTGTGGCTTACATGCGGCAAGGAGAAGGTGCAGCCCCAAACTGGCTTTCACTTCTAGAACCTTTTGCTATTGCAGGAGCAGCTGGTGGAGCTTTTCAACCGAGCTGCAAGAGTGAAAAGTGTGATGGCATGTCTATCTGAGAAGGAAGGTTCGGTGCCGCAGCCTGTTGTGCACAATTTATATGCTGATAAGAGAAGGGGGTCTTTTGCAACGTTTTCCTTCCTGACACTTCTGTCTCTGTGAGCTTTAGCTGCTTGGACTCAGGGGTACCGAAGGTGTGTGAAAGTGACTGGGATGCGAGAATCATGTTGCACAGGGAACAGGGAAGGTCAGCAAATGTTTCCTGTCCTGGCACATCTCTCAGTCTGAACTGCAGCTGCAGATGCTTCACTTCCGCCAAGGACTCTGCCACCTTGAGAGAAGGATGCGCTCTATGGAGTTGAGAAGAAAGTGCGTCTCACTAGCTTCTTTCCTCTACTTCATAGACAGCAAAGGGGCTATGAAAGGCAGCACTGGCTTTTTGTTCTAGGACTTCTTCTTTACAAGCAGCTGCTGGATGTTTGGAAGGGGGTTTGGGATATGCAAAAATGAGAGGCTAAGATGGTAAGAGGGTAAGATGGAAGTCATCTGGCAAAAGCAGAGCTCACAAAAGGGCCAGCTGAGAAAGCTCTTGCTGCCTACAACTTCAACTGCACCCCTCAAAGCAGCAGCACACACGCTGCTCTCGGCACTTTCCTTCTCAGCTCTACGCACCATCCTAAGCCTTGCCTCTCCCACACTCAGGATCCAAAGACAACGGCACCAGGGACTGCTCACACACTAAAGGCACCAGGACAAAAGGCTCACCAGATTGGCCTTTGCATTCCCGCTGACAGCTCCACAGCTCGAACCCAGAGAACTGCCTGCTGCCAACAGCCTTTCCAATCACTCCGAGCACCTCATGACAAGGAGCTGCAGCGTGTGGGGAATGAATCTCCAGCAGCCTCCTGCCCCAGGCTGTCCCCCGGGAGCAGCCCTGCTCCAGGCCGTGACTGCCACCTGCACAGCCAAAGGACCCGGAGCCGGTGTTACACACCACGGCTGTGCCTGGCACAGAGACACCAGTGGCCACACAAGTGGCCATGGCACTGTCCTCACACAGTCCCTGCTGCTTCTCCCCCAGCTGCTGGTGGGGCACCAACTCCCAGCCACCCACTCCTAAAGCCACGGGCCCACTGGGACACTGCGGGGGCTCGTGGAAGCCAGCGGCCATTTTGACACAGCGTGTGGAAGGATGGCTGCAATAAAGAGGACATGAAACCTAAGAACTGCCGAGAGCTGCTGCAAGCTCGGCAGCTAACCACAAGAATGATCGTGGTCAGCAGGACCGTGAGCCTGCCTGCTAGACAATGATAGGATCTTGCGGTTAGTTAAACACAGATGTGAGTTACAGCCCTAACCACAGCTGGGCAGAGCTAAGAAAATTTAACATTTAAGAATTATCCAATCAACTAAAGACAACTATGATTAGCTAATAAAGCCGGCTATAAATGTAACCGCTGAATCACTAATAAACGAAGCTTGCCTACCAATCATATTGATTGTCCGCATCTTCCCTCATCCTTCGCAGAGGACAAGGAGGAGGAGGAGGTGGCGGAGGACGAGGAGGAGGAGGAGGACGAGGACGAGGAGGAGGAGGAGGACGAGGAAGAGGAGGACGAGGAGGACGAGGACAAGGAGGACGAGGACGAGGAGGACGAGGACGAGGAGGACGAGGAGGAGGAGGACGAGGAGGAGGAGGAGGAGGAGGAGGACGAGGAGGACGAGGAGGACGAGGAGGACGAGGAGGACGAGGAGGACGAGGAGGACGAGGAGGACGAGGAGGACGAGGAGGACGAGGAGGACGAGGAGGACGAGGAGGACGAGGAGGACGAGGAGGAGGACGAGGAGAATGAGGAGGACGAGGAGGAGGTGGATGAGGATTAGGAGGAGGACAAGGAGGAGGACAAGGAGGAGCAGGATGAGGAGGAGGATGAGGAGGAGGAGGCGGTGGACGAGGTGCTGGAGGACGAGGAGGAGGAGGGTTAAGGGTGGAGATGAGATCTTCCTCATCCTGCTCCTCCACTGCTGATGTCAGGGAATTCCCTGCAGCTGCCAACATCTGCCTTTCCTGCTGCAGGATCTGGTCTGGCAGCTCTCTCAGGCTCTTCACCTTTGGCAGCGCCGCAGCATCCTTGGAGTCATGGACTGGCAACTGGCACCTCCAGGTCACTTGCTGCTGGGATGCTTTTCTCTGGGGAAATCTTCTTGGACACGGCCTGGCTCCAGTTCTTACTTCCAGCCCTTTCCTGCCCATCTGCATCCTCAGCCACGAGCCGCTTCTTTACATCGCCGTGCCTCTGGGGGAGCAGGGACTCCTGTCTCTGGGCAAACAAAACAAAGACAACTTGTAAGAAGAGAACCTGCAGCTTCTAGTTAGAAGAGAAAGGACTATTCAATCAAGGCAGGGCCGATGGAGAAACTTTCTAAAATGGAACAAGCAGCAGAAGCACAGGAGTTTTGCAGAAGAAATTCCCCTCCCAGCACTTGGCTTAGGGAAAAAGCCTGATGTTGCTAGGAGAGACTTGAGTTCATGTCTACTATTGGGTAGCAGACATCTGAACATTTAGACTATTGGCTTTCCAGGCTCATGCTATTCAAACCTGAGAGTGAAACTATTCTAAAAGCCAGAGATGCTTGGAAGAAATGTTCCTGCTCACACCACGACTGGGGACCATGCATCATTCTTACCTTGCACCTGTCCAAAGGCCTTCCTCCGTCTGTGCTCCGGCAGTTCTCACCGGGCCTCTGGCAAGGATGGAGGCTCCTGCCACAAGTATCCCAAGTGTGGAGATCCTCCTCATTCTGCTCCTCCACTGCTGACATCAGGGAATTCCCTGCAGCTGCAAACACCTGCCTTTGCTGCGCGAGGACCTTCTCTAGCACCATGGAGTTGGCCAAAGGCCTTCTCCTATGGCAGCGCCACAGCATCCTGCAAGTCACGGACTGGAACTGGCACCTCCAGCAAAGTTGCTGCTGGCAAACATCCCTCAGCCATTCCCTGACTGCAATGAGCTGGACTCCTACTCCTCTGCAAGCCTCTTCCTGGCCAGGTGCATCCTCAGCAATGAGCCGCTTCTGCTGAGAGCTGCGGCTCTGAGGGAGCAGCCAGTCCTGTCCAAAGGGCTTCCTCTGTCTCCAGTCCTGCAGCTCTCACAGGGTACTGGCTATGGTCAAATCTCCTGCCAGGAGGATCCGACCTGTGCAATTCATCCTCATCCTTCTTCTCCATTGCTGATGGCTCTAAGTGCCCTGCAGATGGGTACATCTGCCTTTGCTGCTGGAGGCTTTTGTCCAGCACCACACCCAAAGTCTTCTCCTCTGGTACCGCCCCATCCTTCTTGGAACCTCGGTCAGGGAACTGGCAGCTCCAGGACAATCGCTGCTCTGCCTCTGGCTTCTGGGAGCGCCTTACTGGAGGCCTCCTCTTTTCTCTATCCTGCTGAAACAAGAAAGGCTTCGTAACTCGACTGCTCTATGCCAGCCATGAGTTCATCATCTCTTCTGGAACTCTTTTACAGTGGACACAGAGTTTGTTTCAGCTCATTCTCACAACTTTTATCGTGACTATGCCTCATAACTCTTACAACTCTTATTAGTTCATAACCTGGATTACACATTGTCTCTGTCCAGATTAGAATTTTAAAATATACAATACAATTCTCAAGATCCTCTAGCTACAAGATGTAACCACACATCTTTGTCCTTCTTTTATTTTTGCAAAAACATTGGCAATTGTTTCTCTCTTTTATACTTTTCCCTTCGGAACTCATTGTTTCCTGTTTTCACTCCCTCTTCTCAGAAGACTTTCCTTTGGTTTATTCTTGTACTGATTCTCCAATCTTTCCAGGCTACTTTATAGAGATGTAGCTGGTGCAACAGACACTTACTAGATAGTTTTTGTTGGTTTGATTTATACTACAGGAAGATGATAAAACACACGTTTTACATTTCCTCGGACGGCAAAAATTTTTTGCATTTTTAATGGAAAATATATTTTTCAAGTTTGGATAGCATCATTTAAAATAAATAGTTTCATTACCTGCCCACTAGCCATAACATAGATCTGTATCCATCATCTAAAAGTAAAGCCAGCTTTTGATTTGATACACACATTGAGACTTTACCCTGTAGGAAATAAAGCAGAAAAAAGATGCTATTACAGTTTTATCTTCAACTGCACATCACTTCTAACCTTGAGTGAAGGCTCTGCATTATTGAATAGAACCAATTGAGGCAGTGCAGCTCTCGGTTAACACATGATCAGAACCTCAGACTGCTAAGGAAGAGCAGCAAATAGTTTGGCTGCCACCACGAGGCAACAGCACATTCTCCTGTTGACATTCTCACGGTCAGAGTGAAACTGGAACCGAGCAATCCCATTCCTTTGCAACCACCCTTATGCTGCAGAGATGGAGCCCTGAGCTCAGAAATGCCATTTGTGACAGAGCTTTCCCAGGTGGGAAGGCATCCTCCCTTCCCAGAGGTATTGCAAGTTCCCCTCTCCCCACTCCATTCCATCCGGAAATGGAATGCTGACAATCCACAATGGTTATACACCACAGCACTGGCATGGATTCTTTTCCTTAGGCAGATCTAAGGCAGTCTGGGAGTTGCTCAGCCTCTTGTGCCCTCCTCAAGGGAGCATTTGTAACTTTTCTTCCTACAATCATCCAACCAAACAACTTGGTTACTGCTCCAAGTAATTACCGGAAGCTTTGGCTGTGTTTTCCCATTCGATTTTAGTTAACCCAATCTTTTGCAAATATTGACACTTCTATATTTGAAATTCCCAGCATACTACAGAGATTTGAGAGGGGATCTTCAAACTTGAGCGGTGACATTGACCACAGAGTAGCAATAAATAGGAAATATCAGGACAAAAGTTAATCCAATACACACCCCCAACAATCCTCCAATTTTTTTTTTTTTTTTTAATTCTGGAAGAAACAAATTTAACAGCACTGCCATGCATGCAACAAAGGGACCCAGGCATGAAGATGAGCAAGCTGTTGGTCCTTCACATTCCAGTTTTCAAGGGTGACATTAGTGGGACACTGCTTGGAGCACTGCAATGATATCAAAGTAATCCCTTAAACTTCCTGCTAACTGGAAATTTCTTTTAAGATGCATAGATAATATACAGCTCATTACTTACACATACAGGCAAAAGGAAAAAACAAGTTTCACCACATTCTCATAAACCTCTGGAAATAAAATCCTGTAAACTTAACTGCCATTCTTAATTTGACAAATTGCTACTGCTATAACATTACCTGTACTGCACCTTGTCAATTGGATGCTTTTGCCCAGACTCCTTGCTCCATATATGTCATTTACGCCACAGAAAACAAGATAGAATCCCATCCCAGCAAAAATCAGTGGGAATGGAGAGTGACTTACTCGGCAACACCTGATTCTCTCTGTGCAACATGCACTACAGCTTTCTTTCGCTCTGATTGTAATAAATGAGGGTATTTTGTTCATTGAAAAGAGCTGACACAGGCCACAATGTACATAACAGGAAATGTCTTAACAAATCTATATGTAAAGGTTGTAAGTGCTGTAAGTGTACTATTGTTTAAGCTCCAGGAAGAAAAGCAGGGGATACTAACTGACCAAATATGGAAAAGGTCACCCAGAGGGCACTTGAAGAAGACTACTAGCCTTCAGCCATCGACCACCAGAAGGCAAAAAACGACCCCCTAGCAACAAGTTCACACATGCGCAGAGTACTCCCTTAAAGAAGAGTTAACAGGAAACGATCCTGCATAAAAGAAGGACTGAAATTTGCAAACCCCTGCAGCAATTCGGTGGAGCGGGGACTCCCCTGTCGCCCAG